>NW_021604588.1:1305365-1310332 GCF_004785775.1 Grammomys surdaster
GACAGGGAATGGAGGATGTGTGCAGAGGAGGATACATGTGCTTTTCTACCTTTATAGTTTTGATTTTAGGCATTGGTGGGTTTTGATTCATTTTAACATTACTATGTTATTTTTGCTTACTTTTAATTCAACTGAGTAGTTTTATTTTACCCTAATGTATCATCTGTTACAAAGATTTCAAGCACATGACCAATTCTAATGTATTGAAATAGATTTGGCTGTTCTTTATAATAACTCCATATTTATTAAATTTGAACATTTCCCTTAAGCTAAAACAGAAAGGAAAATCATAAATAACCATGACAAACAGCTTTCTTCTGGTGTGGTCATTTGAAATGAAACAACCAAAAAATGTAATCAATTTAAATCTAGAAAAATTAGCTGATATAAGTTGTAAACCAAATGAGTAAGAGCTGTCACTTACTCATTCTTGACATTCAATTCCATTTATTCTTTCTAATATATTTTAAACAGAATGTCTGTAAAGACCAACGTTTGAGTTGCTGTTTTCTTTTCTGGGGTTATGCTTTAATCTAAAATCATTTTAGCACATAGATATAAATAATGTTTTATTTGAGCCTCATAATTGTAATAGTTTATTATGGCATGAGTGATTTAAAATAATTGTTAATAGTGATTTAAGAGGCTAAACAGGCTTTGTATTAGTGGACCATAGTCACCCCAAATAAGTTCACAAAAGGAGTATGTTTTGAGTGCTTATTATTTGCTAGATATACAAAAAAAATGGATAAAAGAACAATTTACATTTGAATCCCTGAAGGCTACAGTTAGGTAAAGAATAGATTAAAATAGCTGTCTTCCCCATTTCACCCAAATACCTATCTCCCTTAAATATAAGGTGCTTAGATGTACAAACAGTTCAGAGTTTAAGAAAATCCTTTTCTTAAGACTGCTTCTTTTCTCTAATACTGTTGGAAGGCAGAAAATAGAATTAAAAGAAAGCCCAGTTGGTCTTCTATCTTCCTATCCCCCTTTGCCAATCAATTCTGTGAGTGGAGTCATGGTTCTTATGTGGATGTCTTTGCTCTAATTGATTTCTAGGTGGGCATGTGTCTTACGTTAAACAGAAAAAAAGATCTCAGTATTTCGTATTAAGCACCAGGACACTTCAACCTGCAACATCTGAACTCAAAAGCCTCAAATTAGGCATGGTGACCTACAGAATGCATCTGACAAGGGATGGCTCAGGAGGTGGGGATCAGCCATTGTGCTCATACTTGTCAGCGGTCATCAATTTATAGATAACATTTTAATTGGCTTTGTATTAGAAACAACTAGTTAACTGGATGGTATTTGTGTACATATACATTGTATTTAAATTCACAGAAAGTACAAGTGGCTTTATAGTAACTATTTCAAAATTGATATGAATAATTTTAAATTTTTCTAAATAACAACTATGAAGAAAAATTAGAATCATACACTGTTTTAGCCCCCAAGATAACCTCTCATTACTTGTTCTTTTTCTTACAGAGACATGCACATTTTAATTCCCAACTGGGATCATCCTGTATGTGATTTCATAACTTAATTAAATCATAGCCTTTTATATACATATCTACAATAGTTCCTGGTGGAGCTGGAGAGGTGGCTCAGCTGCCCTTCTGGGGGATCTGAGTTCAGTTCCCAGCACCCACAGTGGTCAGCTCACAACTGCCTAAGACTCCAGGTGCAGGGCCTTATGGCCTCTTCCAAATTCCACAGGTACCCACACACATGTGCCATATATTCACACAGACACACACAAAAGCATAAAAACAATAAGATTCAGTGTATCTGGTTTTATGTCGAGGTCTTTATTAATCCACTTGGACTTGAGCTTTGTGCAAGGTGACAAATATGGATCTACTTTCATTTTTCTATATACCAACTGCCAGTTAGACCAACACCATTTATTGAAGATGCTTCCTTTTGTCCATTGTATATTTTTTGGCTTCTTTGTCAAAGATCAAATGTCCATAAGTGTGTGGTTTTATTTCTGGGACTTCAGTTCCATTCCATTGATCAACTTGTCTGTCTCTGTACCAATTCCATGCAGTTTTTTTTTTTTTTAATCACTATTGCTCTGTAGTACAGCTTGAAGTCAAGGATGGCGATTCCCCCAGAAGTTCTTTCATTGTTAAGAATTGTTTTCACTATCCTGGGTTTTTTTTGTTTTTCCATTTGAAATTGTGACTTGCTCTTTCCATGTCTTTAAAGAATTGTGTTGGAATTTTGATGGGGATTACATTGAATCTGTAGATTGCTTTTGGCAGGATGGCCATTTTTACTATATTAATCCTACCAGTCCATGAGTATGGGAGATGTCTCCATTTTCTGAGATCTTTGATTTCATTCTTGAGAAACTTAAAGTTCTTGTCATACAGATTTTTCACTCGTTTGGTTAGAGTCACACCAAGGTATTTTATATTATTTGTGACTATTGTGACTGTTGTTTCCCTATTTTCTTTCTCAGCCCATTTGTCATATATATAAAGAAAGGCTACTGATTTGAGTTAATTTTATATCTGGCCACTTTGCTGAAGTTGTTTATCAGCTGTAGGAGTTCTCTGGTAGAAGTTTTTGGGGTCACTTATGTATTCTATCATGTCATCTGCAAGTAGTGACACCTTGACTCCTTCTTTGCCAATCTGCATCCCCTTGATCTCCTTTTGCTGTCTTATTGCTCTAGCTAGAACTTCAAGTACTATATTGAGTAGATATGGGGAGAGTGGGCATCTTTGTCCTGTCTCTGACTTTAGAGGGATTGCTTCAAGTATCTCTCTATTTAATTTGATATTGGCTGTTTGCTTGATATATACAGCTTTTATTATGTTTAGGTATGGGCCTTGAATTCATGATCTCTCAAATACTTTTTTTTTAACAGTGGTAAAATAGACTTTTATTTACTTTGTTGAGTCAGAAGGTTGTAAAAAAAAATTATTGCTAAAGTAGATACCAAGTAAAACAGAAAGGTACTTTAGAAGTCCAGTTACCTTGGAGTTTTTTAAACTAAAGAAAAGGTCATGTTTTCATGCAATACATACTTGGTTCTTTAAATAGCAATTGTGACAAACAGCAGAAAGAATTAGAGAATGCTGCACTTGTGATCCATACAAAACATCAACATCTTGGGTTGTACATAATTAAAGAAACATCTCACTTTTCGAAATACTGTAATAGCCAATATATAGAGGCATGCCTTTAAGAGGGCATAGGAATGCAATTTAGAAAAGGAAAAAAAAAATCACACGGGAACTAGTCAATTTCTTTAAATCACTGAGCAAGAAAAGCAACATTGAACTTCCATACTGATTTTATGCAGCCTCCATACAGTACCTTGACTTAAATCCAAGAGCAAAGTTAAGACTCTCCTCCTCTATTTTTGGTAAACAATTGCACGGTAAACTTAGATGACTTTCCCTCTGGGTTTTACTTGGGAGTGTGGCCTTTTTAATATTTATTTAAAAGAGGGCAGGTTTGGCACTTTTATACTGATGTCACCAATGTTAATATTTCTTGGGATCTCAGGAAGATTCATATTCTTTACAGCTGATACAGCACGGGCTGGAGCTCCCGCTAAGCCAGCCTCAGATTTCTCCAGTTTATTTTGTGCATCAATTTGTGTGACGAGCTCATTCGTGTTGGTCTCCAGTACCATTCCCCCATCACCATTTCTGCAAGAATATTATGAACCTTGTCTACGTGGAATAGTAAATCCAGTTCACAGACATTTTCAAAACATTTGTCTAATGTTTCCACAAATAATTGAATTAGATCTAAAATGCCAAGTTCACTTTCTGAGGAATCCACACAGAAGACAAATTATAATGTTGCATAATGTCTGTAAATGAGTTTGTTGTCAGATTCTCCGATTAATAATCCCCCTTCTAGGAAATTACAAACATTCTCATCTCGCTTAGATACCAAATGGAAAGTCTCCTGATGATTTGCTATTGTGTATCTTCACTATAGGGCTGGTAGAACTTGGAGAGCCTCGGCTTCCGTGGTTGTTGAAGATAAGGATGGCCTTGATCATGGCTGGGCGCTGGGGCCAGGGCGGGGGCAGGAGCTCGAGCCTTGCCTCCAGGAGCTTGTTGCCACTGCTTCCCCACCCGCCCCTCCCGCATGCGCACGCCTTTCCAATACTTTTAACATGAAGGGGTGTTGTATTTTGTCAAATGCCTTTTTAGCAACTAATGAGATGATCGTGTGATTTGTTTTCGAGTTTGATTATATAGTGGACGACGTTAATGGATTTTTGTATATTGAACCAACTTTGCATCCATGGATGAAACCTACTTGACCATTGTGAATGATGGTTTTGATGTGTTCTTGGATTCAAAATTTTTAAGAATTTTATTGAGTATTTTTGCATCAATATTCATAAGTGAAATTGGACTGAAGTTCTCTTTTGTGTGTGTGTCTTAGGTATCAGAGTAATTGTGGCTTTGTAGAATTAATTAGGTAGTGTTCCTTTTGTTTCTATTTATGGAATAGGTTGAGGAGTATTGGTGTTAGCTTTTCTTTGAGGGTCTAGTAGAATTCTGCACTAAAACCATCTGGCCCTGGGCTTGAGGAAATGGCAGCCCAGAAACAACATGGTTTCTTAGAAGGGAAGGGGCCAAGGGCCCAAAATCCACTCAAAGGCACAACTCAGGTTACCTAAACTTCTTCACCTGGGCCACCTCCAAAAGTTTCCACTGCCCATTATTGCCACAGGCGTTAACCAAACCTCCAACTCATGGTCTTTTCATTATGACATCTGCACACATGTGTGCCATGTTGTACTCTAAGTACATTATGACATCTGCACACGCATGTACCATGGTGTGCTCTGCTCATACCCGCCCCTTATCACCCTTTCGTGTTCCACCTGCCCTCTTTGTTAGTTACCAGTTTCCCACTAAACATTCCCTTCTACTTTCATGCCATGTGTGAGCATGTGTGTGCGTGTGTGCCTGTGC
>NW_021604588.1:1310342-1371002 GCF_004785775.1 Grammomys surdaster
AAAGAGCAGACTTCTGCAGGTTGTCCTCTGACCTCCACGTTACACCATGGCACACACATGCACCCATACCCCAAAATAAATAAATAAAATAAAAATTAAGTTTAATCAAGTTTAGCTTGAAATATATATTCCTCTTGAGCTAAAACACACTTGTCTTTCTGTGTCTGGCCTAGCTTGCTTTTTTTAAAGATTTATATATTTTGTTTGTATGCATGTTTGCCTGAGTGTATATATGTACACTGTGTGCCTGGTGACTATAAGGAGGCCAGAAGAAGGTGTCAAATCCCTTAGAACTAGAGTGACAGATGGCTTTGAGCTGCCATGTGAGTGCTGAGAACCACACCCAGGTCCTCTGCAAGAGCAGAGGTGAGCCATCTCTCCATCTCCCTGTGTGACGTCTAATAGGCATATGCTGTGTGTAAGCCTGCTAGCTACAGTTAGAAGATGTCTGCCTGTGAAGCAGCAGGGCGTCTAAACCCAGATCCATCTGGACCTCCTAGGAAGGATTTCTTCTCTCATGTCTAAGTCCTATTTTCTGGAGCTCCCAGGTGGCCAGGGTGGGGGTGGAGGGATCTGGTCATGTGAATTACTTTGAGTCTTGCTCTGTTCTTGTGGCAAATTGTGAATGGTGTCTAACAGGAACTGTTGAATAGTTTCATACTGTGCCTTTAGCAGCCTGTGAGTCTGAATGATTCGCGCCTTGTGGACACAGCACACGACTACCCATTCTTTCTTTAGCTTCTGCTCATTGACACTGTACCCCTTTGCTCCAGTCTCCCTCAGTCTGGTAGTTCAGAGTGGTCTAAAGACAATTCAGCCATTGCAGTTCTCAGAACAGACTTGAGAACCATCATGGAGATGAGAATCTGCCCGGCTGCTTTGACAGGCTGAGTAGTGAGTTCACGGCGCCTCTGGTGGGTTTCCTATCAGTCATTTGTCTGTCCTATTTATGATGGCTATTTACCAATATTATCTAGTGAAGCTGTTTTACCATAGGAAGCTGCAGTCCATAGGAAACACACTGCTTGTCTGCGGAAGGTGTAGTGACACCAAGCAGAGCTAAAAATAACCAGCTTTCTACCTGTCAAGCTGTGTCACTGCTTCTCCAGTGAGGACTTTCAGATCGAGTCTTTTGTATTTTGCTCTGTTTTCTCAGCTTTCCCAAGTATATAGAGTTTCTCTTGTTTTTTATTCAGAGAGAATTATTAAGAAAGTTCATAAATGATCTAGTCAGGAAAAGTTGCTTTAATTATTGACAAGCCAACCCATTATTCTATGGAGGATAAGACCAAAGTCTAGAAATAGAGCCAGTAAAATTTACATCTAATACATCAAACAACTTGTTAGCCAGCATCCTCAGGTAGCTAGAAAAGGATTTTCAAACTGTGCACTGTGGGGATACCTTCTAGCTGGTTCTGCTGGCAGCTGGTGGAGGCGTCAAGGGTGCAGGACTTGGGTCACTGTTCTGCTCAGCCAGCATAGTCTCCTTTTACAGGAACTTCATTCATCACTCCAGAGTGCACTCAAACAAACGCTTCCAGCAGACTCTTTAAAAATCGGAAACTAGTCATTATAAGAATAGAATCTAAAAGCAAGATATAACCAGTATGAAACTAGAACACACAATCCCTGTTAACCCATCTTGTGAGACTACCAGCAAATCATCAACCATGTTTCCTGAGACACAAGGAGGAACACACGTGTCTGCTTTTCAGCCTCCAATGGATGAAAACTAAACTCTGTAAAAGACTTGGGCCCACTGACAGGAATGCAGGGTGGTTTAAAATCTGGCTAAAACGAAGCTGCTGTTTAAGAACAAACTCAGACTCAATTAAAAAAAATAACCTGCAACTACTTATCAAAAGACCAAATCACCTATCTCCCTCTTATTCTCCAAAAGCATCATTTATAGTGTAGTGTGTCCAATAAATTATGGTTTTGTTCACTGATATTTGCCAACATTTGCCTGGTTCTAGATATTGAGGGCACACAGTCAGCTTATGATTCTGACTCCAAATCATCAAGAAAAAGTTAATGGTCTCCACAGGACAAAGAGAAGTAAAATACTTTGGGAAGAGCTGTATGCAAGAGAGCTGCCAGGCATGGACTGCCCAGCACAGGGGAGGCAGACACAGGCAAACTTCTGTGAGTTTGAGACCACTCTGGCCTACATAGTGAGTTCTAGGACAGCCAGGAGTATGAAAAGAGGCCCTGCCTCAGAGAGGGCGCGCAGAGTTGGGGGTGGGGGTGTTTCAGGTGCTTGAAGGTAACAGTCCAATTACTTCAAAAACCTGCTGCATGACCTGCATGGTTTCCTAAAGACACCGGTTAGAACGGGGCATCACCTTACTCACATTTTCTTTCCAAGAAAGACAGAACATGCCCAGAACTTTCAGTGGACAACATGTGTTAAGAAAAGTTCTTAGAAGAATAATCATAAAATGCATTTTCAATTTTCTAAATTGTTAGCTTGATTCCATCATTTTCTGTTACAGTCGCAGACCTAAGACATAATTCAAAACTACGATTAGTAACTCAAAAAACGTTATACATCTATTTCTTCACAGCCAGTTGTCCTGAGTGCCTCCGTTATTATATAGTCTCTTAACACTGTTGTTAAGTGTGAAACACTCAACAGAAGAAAGACATTTTGTTTATTCCCATCACCACGTCATGGGAAAATGTAGTTCCTCTGGAGCTGTGGGCTAACCTAAGAAGTCTGTGGGGGTGGTCAGGTGTCATTAGAAGGACAAGAACGGAGACTGCTTCTCAACACTGCCCGGTGGGTTTGAGATTGTACACTTCTCTCCTACTGCAGTTCTCTCCAAAGGCAGCCTTGCCACTTGCTCTCTACATTTTGTAGGAGATTTGTTTGTAGGAAAATCAAACGGTGAAATTTATTATATATGTTTTGTCTTGAGATAGGACCTTTTATAGTCTAAGTTTCCCTTTAATTTGTTATATGGCCAGAGATGACCTCAAACTTATGATCCTCCTGCCTCCACTTCCCAAGTGCTGGATTTCAGGTATATGCCACTACACCCAGTTAAAATTTATCATTTTAACCACTGTTAACTATCCAGTTCATTGGCACTAAGTGTTGGCAGCCATCACCATATCTCTCTTTAGAGCTTTTCCTCCCAAAATGAAATTGTGCTCACTAAACACTGACTGCCAGTGGCTCCCTCTTTCTCCCCTTGGAATTTAAGCACCTTAGACACCTCATATAAGCAGAACCACCTGTCCCCTTTACCGTCTCTCTGGTGTCACTATGCTTGTAAAAAGAAAAAGACCTTCTTTACTAGACTTCCATCCCTTCGCCCCATTTTGAAGAATCCTGAGAGAAAACTCTCAGGCATGGCTTGGGTAACATGCTTGCTTCCAGAATAAGGTGACAAGTGCTGTTTACTAAGCGTGCCTGTATGCATGCGTGCGTGTGTGTCTGTGTATGTGTCTGTGTGTGTGTCTGTGTTTGTGTGTGTGTGTGTGTGTGTGTGTCTGTGTGTACTGGCTAGTTTTGTGTGTAAACTTGACACAAGCTAGAGTCATTAGAGAGGAAGGAGCCTCAGTTGAGAAAATGCCTCCATGAGATCCAGCTGCAAGGCATTTTCTCAATTAGTGATTCATGGGGGAGGGCCCAGCTCATTGTGGGTAGTGCCACCCCTGGGCTGGTAGTCCTGGATTCTTTAAGAAAGCAGGCTAAGCAAGCCATGTGGAGTAAGCCAGTAAGCAGCACCCCTTCCATGGCCTCTGCATCAGCTCCTGCCTTCAGGTTCCAGCCCTACTTGAATTCCTGTCCTGAGTTCCTCCAACAATTAACTAAGATCTGAAAGTGTAAGCCACTGAATAAACCCTTTCTTCTTCAACTTGCCTTTTGGTGTTTTGTCACAGCAATAAAAACTCTAAGACTGTGTGTGTAGCTACCTATTTATATTCATTGTAAATTAAAAGTGATTAAAAGAAATTAATTCTGTCTTCCAAGTGAGGCTCTGAACTTTTGATATGTGTAAACACAGTAATTAAACATGGTAGTTCGCCAAAATAGCAAGATAATGTGCTCTCTCTGTGTCCCAGGTTTTTTGATGTTTGTTTGTTTTGGTTGTTTGTTTGTTTGTTTTTGGACAGTGTCCCACTATGTAGCCTTGGCTGGCTTGGAACTCAGTATATTGAAAATGTTGGCCTCAGACTCACAGATCTGTCTGCCTCCTGAGTGCTGGGATTAAAGGCTTGCACCACCAAACCCATCTTACCCCCGGCCCCCTTTTTTTGGACAGAATCTCGTCCTGTATCCCTGGCTCACTTGGCTTAGACTGCGTAGCTCAGACTGACCCTGAGACGCTTTAAGTCTTGCCTCAACCTCCCAAGTACTGGAATTGCAGTTATATGCTGCCCTGTCTAACTGAAAACTATACTTTGTGAAAAATTTAATGATGGAAAAAAAAAAGTAGAGTCGTAGTGTCACAGTAGACTCCAGATTGCAGTAGAGGACTTTCTGGAATTGTTGTTTTGTTAGACATTTGTACTAAGGCTATAAAAGTGAGTATAAACCCTTCAGGTCATACTAACATTTTCAGTGCCTAACACTGAAAACTAGCAAGATAGATTTGAGTCTTAGGCTGTTTTGACTAGTTCTGCTCTTTCCCGTTGCCCTTAGCTATACCCAGACCAGATACAATTCTCTCGCGTAAGACTTGGGCTCTACATTGGCATCACTCTGACACTGTTCATAGACCTCAGCTCCCCTCCTCACTCTTGTCCCTGATCTCAGGGACACAGTGAGATGACTTTATCAGTTACTGTTCTGCTGCTGTGATAGAAACACCCTGACCAAAGCAACCCACAAAAGAAAGAACTTACTCACACCTGGGCTCCAGACGGATAAGAGGCCGTCATCAAGGGCTGGCGCAGAACACGCCTGTAGCAGCTGGAACAGCATGCCAAGACTCAGCACTTAATGAACGCGAAGCAGAGAGCATATTAAAGCTGTAAAGACTTTTTACCACAGCTTACTTCCAGTGATGACTTTTATACCAAGGCTCTACCACCTAAGCCTCCCTAAGAAGCACCAATGGAGGACCTAAAACTATGCCTGAAACTGTGGGGGACAGTTCTCACTCAGACTACACCAGTGACCATCTGTGCTCCTTATTTTTGGTTGCTGTTGCCCTATGTTTTACTATTTTTAGAGTGTATTATCTTTATTATTGTTGGTGGGCATCCCAGCTTAGTCACTGTGGCACCCCAGCTGAATGTACCTTCTCCACCCCCTCCCCAGTTACTTCTTTCCTATGTTGGCTCACCCACTCACATACACCTCACCTCTGAATCCATTGAGAAGCTCACACATCCCTAGGAGGACACAAACTACACTGCCCCCGCGCTTGCTCCCGCCTCCACCTGCTGTCCTTCTAGGTGCTAAGAAAACCCTTAAGGAATGACTTGTTTTCTTTCTTACTTCCTGTCCAAATCAGTAAATAATTTCTCCGTGGCAGCATCTTGCATGTTATTTAGAAGCTTAAATAGAGATGCCCATAGCCAAACGTTTTGGAGGTAATCCCCAGTCCCACATTAAGTGGGAAAACAGGTACAGGGTACTTAAGAACAGTTTGATACTAGTTCAGCCATCATTCTTTCTGTGGTAGAACAGTTGTCATAGGCACAGGCTCTGCATTCAAGGTAGCTACTAAATTCTGCCCTTACTCTACCTCTGATAGTTTGTTGCTTGTATTCTGTCTGTGGTCTGCCCTCAGTTTAAGAGGTAAACCTGCTTAGAAGTAGCCATCTGTAACATTGTTTTACATATGTGTTTGGAATAGCTTGGGGTTAAAGAAAAAAGCTGGAGTACCTCACTTTGCTGCATGATCCAAGGGAGGTCTTGTTCTTTACTTCTGGAACTTTGCAGACTTTGAAATCACCTATCTTGATGATGCTTGGTCTGGTTAGAAAGCCTGAGGTCTTTCGATTGGAATTTGCAAATCTTTTTTTTTTTTTAGACTCATTTATTTTTTCATTACTTACTAGCTTTCCAAATACATAAAGTGAATCTTTGTTTATTATATAAAATATCACCTAAAATATATGAAATTTAACTATATATTTTTAATTGTCTTAAGTTTTTCCTAAAACTTCTTTTTTTCTTTTTGTGTTTTGCATAAACAAAACTTACTCTTTTTCCCTCTTTCACAGAGGGTTTATTATTATTATTATTGCATATTTATTTACGTTTCAGATATTATTCCCTTTCCCCATTTCCCCCCAACCCAGAAACTCCCTATCCCATCCCTCTTCCTGCTTCTATGAGGATGTGCTTCGGGCCGCCCCCCCCCCCCCACCTCCCCACCCTCTAATTCCCCCACACTGGGGCATCCAGCCTTCACTGGACCAAAGACTTCCTCTCCCACCTATGCCCAACATTGCCATCCTCCCCTACTATACAGCTGGAGCCATGGGTCCCTCCCTAAGTGCTCCCAGGCTGGCGGTTTAAACCCTGGGAGCTCTGGTTGGTTGGCATTGTTGCTCTCCCCGTGGGGCTGCAAACCCTTTCAGCTCCTTCAGTCTTCTCTCTCACTCCTCCATTGGGAACCCCATGATCAGTTCAGTGGTTAGCTGTAAGCATTCGCCTCTGAATATTTCAGGCTCTGGCAATCTTTTTAAAAGATATTAACCTTACTAAAAGTCATAGATTCCTTAGATTTGGGTAGAGGCTTAGAAAACAGCATCTAGGGTTGGAGAGATGGTTTGGCGGTTAAGAGCACTGACTGCTCTTCCAGAGGTCCTGAGTTCAATTCCCAGCAACCACCGAGTAGCTCACAACCATCTGTAATGGGATCTGATGCCTTCTTCTGGTGTGTCTGAAGACAGTGACAGTGTACCCACATATATAGAAAAGGAAAGAGAGAAATCAGCATCTAATAGTGTCCAGGGTAAATGCTACAGTGCTAGCTCTTCTTTCCTACTGCAGTGACTGTGCTGCCGCACCTGACTGGATTCCCCATAGATCTGTTTGTACTCTTCCTCTGCTCTAGCTGCTGCCATGCATGGTTTACAGTTCTCCAAGGTAGCAGCCTGATTTCAAGTGACTGAGGTGCAGAGAAACAAGGTCTTTCCCTGTGTCTCATAAATCTGTAAAACTTTGGTACCCTATGTGTTTACAACAGTTTGTGTACTTTTACATACCTGCTGATCTTTTCTAAAGTCATCATTTGTATTCTTTTATAGGACAATGAAGGTCAGACAGCACTTCATTATGGTAAGATGTTTCTGAATTATTGTTCCTATCTTAACGTTTCTATCTATCTATGCCTATATGGTAGAGCTGGTAGAAATGCAGTAATCCTCTCAGCAGCAGGGGCTTCTCCACCCACTCATAAAAACTTATTTCATTCTTGGTACTGTCAGGAACAACCAGGATACTAATCTTTGTTATTGTAGAATCTAATTTCTCCCCTGTTATTTAAAAGAAGAAGAAAAGAAAAACTTTCTTTAGGTTTGGGAAATGGCTCAGTAGGTAAAATGCTCAGTATGCAAGTACGAGGATCTGAGTTCAGATCCCCCAGAACCCACATAAAAGTAGGCACAGTGGCGTGTGGAACTTGATAGAGGAAGACACACGCCACTGACTCTTGCTTCCATGTGTACATACAGCGGCTGGCCCTCACACATGCATACACCACACATTAAAAAGATAATAACTTTTTTGAACCTCTAACCTGCAGTTTTACTATTTGTAGTTCCAGTTGCCCACAGTCAATTACAATCCAAAACTATGAAACATGAAAATTGTACAAATAGACAGTTAATAGATTTTAAATCATGTGCTGTTCCGAGAGACTCACGCCGTCCTTGGTCCTTCAGTCTGGGATGACTCCTCTTCTTGACTGACCTGCTGAAGCTGTGTGTATACCACACCACTCTGCATTAGTGCCTGGGTAGTGTCTCAGTTACCAGAGCAGCTGATGACAGTGCACGTGTTCAAGTGGCCCTTTGGTGCAGCCTGACAACTAGGCTGATGCCTCTGTCCTTTGCCTCAGTTTATCCTATCACATGGACATCGGGTCCTCTCACGGCATCACAGATTGTGAGTATAGCACACTGCAATGTTTTCAGAGATAGTATATTCCTTTATTCATTACTTATTGCTGGTAATAAGTCATACATTTCTATGAGTGTGTAGAGAAAGAAAAAACAATGTAAGCATGTATATACACACACATATGTGCTCGTGTGTGTGTGTGTGTGTGTGTGTGTGTGTGTATGTGTATTGCTTGGTCCTGTCTTCACTTTCTTGAATTTTTTTCTCTTAGATAAAGGGAGACTACTATAACTGAATAAAGAAAACAAGTTTGGTTCTTAATTTTTGTTTTCTCTACTGATTATCTTTACTTCAACAATGTACAAAATATAGTAAAAATTATCTGTAAAGTAGAACTAATAGCATGGCTCTTAGAGAACTATTAAATAAATTCAGCTAAATAAAAAGATATTAAAGTGTTTCATAAATTATAAAATACTAGCAAATATAATTCAGAGATTCTATTGCATATGAGTATTTTGAAAAAAAAATTCAGGCATCAGTGTTTAAATCAAGCTAAGGTTCACCCACCTGCAGCCATCTGGGCTAGGATTAGTATCAGGGCCTCAGCTGCCCTTCAGCACCGTTGTCTGATCCTGAGCATCTTTTTGGGTGCTGTGAGCATCGCTGGATCACCTGGGAGTCTAGACTGTAGTACTAGCTGCAATCTATGTAAATCAGACTGATAATGAAAATTGAAATGTCTAAAAATTTATAAGTTTACTGGTATTACCTAGATAGTAAAACTAGTAGGAAGAAAGGAAACTTGTGAGTCCAATTCACTTTTCAACATAAATACCAAAATCCTAAGGAAAGTATTAGCAAACGAAACCATCATTGTGCTTTAGACACAAAGATATATCATAATCGTGTTGAGTTCATCCCAGAAATTGAAGGATGGTGTAAGGTTTTAAAGTTTATTAGTATGATTTTCTACATTTCCAAGCTAGGTGAAATACCCAATTCAGTAGTTCAGATGTATAAAAAGGTTTGTGAGAAAAGTCAACACTCAATTTAAGAAGTTTAGAAAAGTGGTTCGGCCCTCATGAGTTTAAGCCAGACTTGTGTTTGTCATTCTAGATCTCCTGCTGACTGCACAGGCTGTTTGGATCACGTACTTTAGTTTACACTTGGTGAAATGGGGACCATGACCTCAGACTAGGTCTGAGAATATAAGAGGTTAATTTATGTAAAGTGCTCAAGACAATGTCTGATACCTGCTGTGTATGCAGTAAGTGTTAACAGCCTCTATGATAGAATCCGAGAATAAATTAGAAATATAATTTTAGGGTTGTAACATTGCTATATAACAGTCTCATAATATACTCAACCACCAAAAGAAGGTCAGGAAAAGAAAACTCTAGAACTAATGTTTCCTTATATTGCTGGGATTTAGCTAGTTTAAATATGAAGGTGGTTCTAGTAAGTTTGCATCAAGATGGTAGCATGATGATCAAGAAACAGAAAAAAAATCATTAAAGAAGCTGAAATCCTGCATTAACCCTGTAGAATGCTGTCTGTCTGACACAGAAACAAATAGTAGTGAGGGAAAGACATGAAGCAGGAGATAGAGCAGCAGGAGTGCCTCACGTGGAGAATGATTGGATAAAGCAACCGTGTTGTCCTCTGGTCTCCACGTGTGTAAGCATGTACATGCATAGTCACCCTTGTGCACCTGAGTACACACATAATCACAGTCATGTATACACAAGCACCCACATGCACACTGTATTGTTACTTTTCTATTACTGTGATTAAAAACACCCTGACCAAGACAACTTCTAGAAGAAAGAGTTCCTTTTAGGCTTCCAGTTCCAGAGGGTTAGAGTCCATGATGATGGAACAGAGACAGCAGACAGCAGAGAGCTTGAACAGCAGCTAAGCGTTTACATCTCAAACCACCAGCAAGAGGGAGGCAGATAGATTGAGGGCTAATTCAAAATGGCACAAGTCTTTGAAACCTCAGAGCCAACCCCAGTATCGTGCTTCCTCCAGCAAGGACACACCTAATCCTTCTCAAACAGCCAACTAGGAGCAAAGTATGTGAATGCCCAAGACTTATGGGGAATACTACACACACACACACACACACACACACACACACACACGCACACAATCGTGTATGTACATATGCACACACTCAGTCATGCACATGCATACACACAAAGAGCCAGGGTGGTTAATGCATGCCTGTGATTGAGCTTCTCTACAGGCTGAGGGAGAGGATCTCAAATTCAAGGTCGTATATTTTCATTATAGGCAGTATAATGAAACCACCACTAGAAAGATAAACATGTGAGAGGTCTGGAGGACACCAGCGTGAACAAGTCAGCATTACTGCAGAGGGTTACAGTCTGCCAGTTATGGTTCTCACACAACCAAGGGAGAAAACTGCAGACCCACCAGTTACTCTCCTGTGGAAAATGCTTGTTCCTGTTGATGTACCGATCTGTGAAAAGGCTGGATTCATAAATATTTCCAGGAGAAAGTTAAAGTGATGAGCTTGGTGTCTGGTGGCTGGTCTTTGACGGGAGCAGGGTACAAAGGAATGTGCATCAGGACAGCGGAACATTCTCTGCAGATATAGAAATGATTAAAACTGCTTTTATTCGCAGGATTTGGAAATTGCATAGAAAGATTATTTTACAGATTTATTATTAGTCCACTCATAACTTTAATTTAGGAATGAATTTATACTGAAAGTTTAGAGTATATTTCATCCGCATACAGGAATTAGATATTAAAAGGAAAAGAACTTGCAGTTTTCAGTATTTCTTGATTTCATTTTTGTAAATATGGAGTTCAATTTATAAAAGGTTAAAGATATATGTATATGTCTTTAAAAGTCTTACAGACTTTTGAGTGACTTTTTTCATTAAAAAATCTTTAAAAGATAAACATGTTTTGTTTAAAATATTTTTGATTTAGTCTAATAGTGCAAAGAAGAAAAACAGATTATCTACATCAGACCAGTGTCTAGTTGGGGGAAGCCCCATTTCACACAAATTTAAAGTTCAGATGTATATTCTTGATTGTTTTGGAAATCAGCAGATTAAGGAACTAAGGTAAGTGTGCTGGTCTGGTTTGTCCTCTCCTGCCTCACTCACTGACAGAAGTGTATAAACAGTCTATACACCTTATTAGTGCAGCAGCACTCTAAAGTTCCTTAGATGAGAAGAAGCCCACAAGCTAATGTCACAGACGACAATCACATGCACGTCTGTGGTGCAATAAACACGGGTTCAGTTTCTTTCACAGTTATTAGGAGGGGTGTGCACGTGCCTCAGCACACATGTGGAGGACAACTTGTAATTGGTTCCCTTCCTCACACAAGTTGCCAGGCGGGGTGGCAAGTGCCTTGACCTTCAGTCGTCTCACCAGCCCAGGTCTGTATCTTCAAGGACTTTAGTGAAGCGATCGGATGAGAATTACAGAGCAAACTTGTAAAGAGGGACTCAGCAGCACACGAGTGGACAGGTGTGAAAGAAAGCCAAATCAAGGGGCTGAACTCACTCTGTAGACCAGGCTTGCCTGCAGCTCAGAGATCCCCCTGCCTCTACCTCCTGAGGGCTAGGTTTAAAGGCGTGCACTATCATGCCCAGCGCCAAATTGAGTTTACATTTAAAAAATTAAGAAATATAGAAGTTTTACGATTAGATTAAAGTATGTAGTTAGCACAAGTAGTGAAAGAAAAGAGAAAAGAAAATGGTGTGTTGAAAGCTGTTTGTAAGAAGTCACCAAAAATGCAGGACAGGATGGAAGACATAGAAATGTGGTAGAGCTTAGAGCTATGGCTCTCAACTGCTGGGTCATGACCCCATGGGGTAAGTCTCATATCAGGGACTTACATTCTGATTCAAAACAGTAGCAAAATCACAGTTGTGAAATAGCAACAAAAATAATGTTATGGTTGAGAGTCTCCACAACCGTATTAAAGAAACTGCATGAAAGGGCCGCGGCGGGCAGTGGTGGTGCACGCCTTTAATCCCAGCACTTGGGAGGCAGAGGCAGGCGGATTTCTGAGTTCGAGGCCAGCCTGAGCTACACAGAGAAACCCTGTCTTGAAAAACCAAAAAAAAGTGGGGGGGGCTGGTGAGATGGCTCAGCAGTTCAGAGCACTTGACTGGTCTTCCAGAGATCATGAGTTCAAATCCCAGCAACCACATGGTGGCTCACAGCCATCCGTAAGGAGATCTGATGCCCTCTTATGGGGTGTCTGAAGACAGCTACAGCTACAGTGTATCTACATACAATTAAAAAAAAAAAAAAAGGACCGCGGCGTTAGGAAGGTTGAGAAGCACTGTATTAGCACTTAAGGAGAAGCCAGAAATGTGGCTCAGGGAAAAGCACTTGCCTGGGCTTTGATTTCTATCATTCATTCATTCATTCATTCATTCATTCATTCGTTTTCACTCTCTCTCTCCTCCCAACCCCTGACTTATTTTTATCTTATGTGCATGGGTGTTTTGCCAGTACTTGGTGCCCACAGAGGCCATAAGAGGGTGTCAGTTTCACTGGAACTAGAGTTACAGATGGTTGTGAGCCATCGTGTGGGTGCCAAATTCAGGACCTCTGGAACAGCAGCCAGTGCTCTCACCACTGGGCTATCCCTCCAGTTCCTCTACCATCATTATTGTTGGGTTTTTGTTTTTGTTTTTTTTTTTGAGACAAAGTTTCTCTGTATAGCTTTGGTTGTCCTGGAACTCATTCTATAGGCCAGGGTGGGGTGGCCTCAAACTCCAAGATTACGTATTCTGCCTCCCAAGTGCTGGGATTAAATATGTGTGCCATGACTGTCCAGCTATTTTTTTTAAAGGAGAAATGAGAAATTTCTAATAGGTGTTCCAAGAAAGATTCTAGGAGAATCAGTATATAAGAATACTTACTGGCAGGGTGCAGTGGCACATGCCTTTAATCCCAACACTAAGGAGGCAGAGGCAGGCAGATCTTTGTGAGTTTGAGGCCAGCCTTATCTATATAGTGAGTTCCAGGACAGCCAGGGCTATATAGACAGACCCTGTTTCAAATAAGCAAACAACAACAAAAGGAATAGTCACTGATAATTTCTCAAGTTGGTAAAGCACTGGATTCTTCAGCTCTGGGAATTAGACAGCATAGTCGTGGCAACGGGAAATGTTTTCTCAGCAGGATGCTGGTCATATTGAGAATGCAGCCACATGAATGCAGCGTGGAGCTTAAGATGCTGGACCCAGGAATGCATGTGCCTCTGTTACATGAAAGTCAAACATGGGGAGGCTTCAGCATCGGGAGACAGATGATTAATTTAGCAGAAGTGGCTTGATAAAGCTAGGGGGTGCTTCTGGGATTCTTATACTGAAGTGATAACGTATGGACACATTACATGAGTAGATTCCTCTTAAGAAAACATATATATGACTGACATGCTCGTGTATGTATTCTGTAGCTTAGTAAAGCTTACACACAGAGAGACAGAGCCTGACTGACATGGAGATCAGGTAGCAGGGTTGTTGCCCTGTCTGTTCTCTAGTCTTCCCAACAAATGGCCAAGCTTAGGTGTTTGTTTCCTCACTGCCGGATGAGAATCTGGCGGCTGGGAAGGTGCTATGACCTTCTCAACAGTCCAGCTGTTGAGAGCAGAATCACTGTGCATCCAGGATGGACAGTTCCATGTCCACAACTGCAGTGCCAGAGAGAACTCACATTATTTTCTGGAAGATAATTCAAGAGAAAGGAGGAAGGGAGGGAGTGGTTGTTTGTCTTTTGTTTTGTTTTGTTTTGTTTTGGGGGGGTTTTTTGTTTTTTTTGTTTTGTTTTGTTTGAAACAAAGTCCTGCTCTATAGCCACCATTAGCCTGGAACTTGCTATGTAGCCCAGGCTTGCTTCAGACTCATAAATACTCCTGCCCAGCCAAAGTGCTAGGATTACTGGCATGCATCCTCTCATCAAGCCTAGAAAGTAACCTTTTACAGGAATAATGAAATGGGGAAATCCCTTCCCACTCTTCTCCTCAGTCAGTGAGGCAGAGCCAATACCCACAACTATACTGTGAGTAGCACGTATCATACTGATATCCTGTGTGCTTTCTGTTCACTGTGACGTTGGATATTAATAAAAATGATCCTTAATTCAGATCGTGCCCAGAGTACGTCTACTGAAAGAAACATCCTCTATTTCTGTCTCTCAGGTTATATTAATTACTGTGGGAAGAACCAAGCAAATAACCATATATGTTACAATCAACATAATTAAACACTAAAAGAATATTACCAGTCAGACATTTTGACATTAAAGATATATAAAACTAAAATCTTCTGACAACTCAGGAATCTTTCATGAAAACATTTTCAGATTAATTATCACTTTCAAAGTAATTCACTTTTAGTTTTATTTCTTTACGAGTTTACTGGACTTGTAATAGACACTTTGAGAATAGTCAAAAACATCTCATGTAAGAATAATAATGATCATTTATTAAGCATTTATTATATGCCTAGGAGTCTGTTGAGCATTTAGTCATTTAATGTTATTTAATCCTTTTTATTTAGTGGGTGCTCAGTGACTGTTGATTTGATTTGGTTTTAGGGCCTTAACCTATTGGAATTTTCATAGAACTGTTAAGTGTGGTTAAATACAGTGAGTACAGACAGTGTTGGGGAGGTCTTTAGGGGCTTAGCTATTACTTTTTATGAATTATGGTTGAGCTTGACAGCTGTCCTTGTGTTGACAGCTCTTCTGATTATAGCAGTTGTCAAACTCCATCCTTAAGCAGGTTGTAAATCCTGGCTTCTTCCGATTAAAACTGGGTCAGAGCCAATCGCAGGTTAACTAGAGGCCGTTATTGTACCACTGGATGTCTTTACTAGTTTGTCCTAAATGGTCTTTGTGTGGAAACATATTAAAACCCTCATTTCCCCACATTTTACCTGAGTGTTTTGAGTCTTCAGATACTGGTCCTCTCGGTATTTTGTGCTTATCTGTGGTCCTTGTTGGAGTGCATTGCAGTAAGTGTGGTCTTCCTTATAAATGGCCTGTTAGCTTTCCCCTCCTCTTCCTCCACTGGGAATACTAATATCATTGCATCTGTGTCTCCCAGGGGAAATCAAGGCTTTCCTTGCACGTGTGGTCATGTGATTACAGAGTGGGCTGGCTTTGTATCCTCATGAGCCCTCAGGCGTCCACGAAAAGCACCATCTGTTCTGTTCCTCCCGTACTGTTCCAGGGCAGTGGGAGGAGGAATCAGAGTGAAAATAAATAAAATAAAAAAAAGAAAGAAATTCATCATCAAAGCCCCGAGGATTAATGGAGTCAGAAGGCTCACTGCTCTGAATGGGAATTCATCTTCACCTGGGCCAGTGTCAGGGCTGCCTGTAAGGCACTTGACAAATAGAGGTTCCCAGGGTCCCATAAATTCAGCAACTGTGCTGGTCCCTGTAGACTGGCTCAGGCTTTTCCAACACGGGCTTCCTACTGTTTTGTGTTTCCCAGCACAGTGTGGGCACCGATGCGATCCGGCCCCTTGCTAACCTGGTGAATGTTATCACTGGCCCCCGCTCTGTTCTTGCCTTCTTTCTTACCTTCTTTGCCTTTGTTTTGAGGGTATGAGCAGGTTACATGTTCTGCCTTGTAGCCTGTGATTCTCTAAAGATGCAAACGCGAGAGAAGTGAATTTTGAGTAAAATGTAACTTCTCAGCACCATCCTAGATAGAGAGGATAACCAAATACAAAACAAAACAAAAGCATGTGCTGGGCTAGCTCACCATGTAATCGGAGGTGCAGGTCCGTTTCTTCAACAGCAGTTTGCTGGGCATCCGTACGGGCCAGTCTCCCCAGGTACCAGCCTGCCCTAACCTGCTCCCTTCATACCGGCATAAAGTTAACCTGTGTGGCTAAAGGCAGGTCCCATCATTTAAATCAGTCCCTTTTTTCTCTCTGCTATTCCTCCCTGCTTGCTTATGCTTCTGTGTGGATCTGTCTTTTTCATAAACCTCAGGTGCTTGTTAATAAAATCCCTTTTATATAGGTATGTACACCACACCCCTGCCCTGAAATACTGTGAGTTGAATCTCACTTTTAGTTATACTGGAGCTAAAATTTCACTCATATCCGTCATGCTAGGGGACTGTTGCACAGTGCAAATACTGTTTCCTTAGTTGGGTGGCTGCAGTCACTCTGTGCCTGAGTCTGAATCCTGAGATAATACCACACTTCAGTGCTGGAAAGCTACTCCATGGTACAGCACATGTGAAAGGCCATGTTCTGCGTCTCTAGCAGACGTCTGCTTAGCCCCATTCCCCTGCCTAAGTGTTGGGTTAGAGGAACTAAGTGTTAGATCGTGTTGGCTATCCTGAATTACAGATTTATATATGGGATTTCTGACTCTGTTAAAAAGATCCCACTTTAAAAACAAAGCGAGTGCGCCTCACAAGAGGCTGAGTCTGGTGGTGGAAGGGCTGAGTGCCGTTGTTTAGAAGGCAGGTATCCCATGCATAGTTCTTCACAGCGTGTGTGTCCTTGCAGCTGCTTGATGCCAGGCAGTGTATCTTTAACTTTCTTCTATTTTATGAACTCTCCCATTTCAGCCTAAGTAGATATATAGTTATTCGTGATTAAACTCCAGAAATTTAGAGTAAAAATGTTGACTGAACTTACTTGAGGGTGCAATTCTAAATGATCAGTATCATTTGGTGGCCTGGGCATATGACTCCATGGTAGAGTACATGCTTAGAACACGTACGGCCCCAACATCACAAAACAGAATGGGAGGGGGGATTTTGAAAGAAAAGTTCTAATTTTAAACACTATTTGATCTTGGGCCTTGGCAAAGACAGTCCTGCCTCTGTCTTTCCTCATTTTGATGTAGTCTCAGGATCTACCACATCCGCTCTATCACCATGAACCAGCAGCTACTCTAGGATTGGAACCGACTATTGCTGCTTCTCTCTTCCCTTTCTCCTATTCTTCATCTGTTCATTCATCAAATGTTTCTCTCACATACAAGAGACCCCACAGCACTGAAGGCAGAGAGGGGTTCCCACACAGTCTTGTGTTAGCTCAGACATTCTCCACTTTGGCTCACTTAGAACCAGGTTCTCTCTGTTTATGGACAAGATTTTAGTGACTGAGTATCAGGATAGGGAATGTAAAAAGATGTCGGAGGGCTGCTGAGATGATCCAGCCATGAGAAGACTAGGCTCACAACCAAAAGAATAAAAAGACACCAGAGCTACACCAGTTTATAGCCCACCATAACCTGGCTTTTGCTCAACATCTCTTGCCTCTTTCACAGCATAAAACCTGAAAGCTTTAAGCTAGAGAGAAGCACCTGCCTGGGAGTGAAGATAGCCAACCTCTTTAATTGTTAATACAATAGGGCAGGACAGTGCACTGCACACACACACACACACACACACACACACACACACACACACAACAGTTTGGCTGGCTTGAAGATTTGGGGAAACGCAGAAATCATCACCCCTAAAAGCTGATCAAGACTGAAACTAACTCAGAAGAACAGCTCTCATCCCGGAGCTCCCAGTCTCATCCCAGGATGAGCCTCAACCCGAGGAATCAGCAGCCGTAGAGTAGTTTCTTGGGTGAAAAGAGGCAGGAGGTAAGAACAGACAAGGCTCCTGTGATTCTGCATCTGGAAAAGTACACAAACTGTTTCAGAAAATAGAGAACACTTTTCAAGATTATTAGCAAGCAGAATATACCCAAATGCAAATGAAGTATTACCTAGGCATCCAAATTGGTTTGATAATTTGAAATCATTGCATTATATCATAGCAATCAACAGAAAGCATAAAAACCTCTGCTATAGGTGGAAAGGGCTGGTAACAAAATTCATCTCCTGTTGTGGCTAAAATAACCAAATAGAGAGAGCCATTAAAGCTGTTCACCATTAATCTCACACTCAGGCCTCAGGGGCAGATGAGTCTCTGAGTTCAAGACCACCCTGGTCTACATGGTAAGTAAGCTCCAGGACAGCCAGGGCTGCACAGTGAGACCCTGATTCAAAAGCAAACAGCAAAGTAGGAGTAGTGGGAGCTTCTTCCTCAGCCTAGGAAATCAGCAGCTAAAGTCACTCGCAGTGTCGGAAGGCCAAGTGCTTTTCTCAGTTTCCCCTTTCCCTCTGCCTGAGCGTGTCCTGCACACACAGCACTTCCCTATTCCTTCACACTAGAGTCGGCTGTTGACATAGTTATAAGTTCTCAGAGCAGGAATCTCAACTGTATCCTTGACAGGACTGGGGCATCATTTGCTCAGTAAAACAGCCTGGGGTCTGCCTCCATAGCCTCTGTGCATTTTCTCAGAAGGCTTGTTGCTCTTGTATGTATGTGTCTGAGTCAGGGGAATTACAGCTGTAGAAACTGTCTCACCGCCCTAGTTTGAGTTGGGAGCATCACCAGTGTTGTCTGCTGAGCCCTCCTGTGTGCCCCATAACCATGGTAATCACTAAGATTGCATTATTTCAGTTTGGTTGAAACAGGGCCTCACTGTGTGGTTCCAGCTGGCCTAGAATGCACTACGCAGGCCAGGTTGGCCTTGAACTCTGAGCCTCCTGCCTCCGCCTCCCAGGTGCTGAGTTTCAGGTGTGCACCGTCCCGCTCAGCTCGATTGCAGACTATATATAAATGCTTTACTTCATAGTTATACTACATATTTGTATGTCTAGGTGATAATGTTTAATTTTGCCTGTTTTTACATACTTCTTTAAATAAACTGCATTATTCTGATTTTTTTTAATTCTTCAACATTATGTCTTTGATATAAACCCAATGGTGTATGAAGTTCCTTAGTTTTCACTTCCAGATGAACAGTGTCTGGTCCTACGTGTTACTGCTGGAGAGCATTTGAGCCGTCTGCATTTGATGCCCATTGGGAACCGTGCTGATATATACATTCTTCAAATATCGGCTGTGGGACACGTGCAGAACAATCTCTATAGACTCTCACTAGAAGCAGATCCTCCTTGGGAGGGTGTGTGTTTAGGGACAACCTGTAGTGACAAGTTAATGTCCAGAGTGATTGCCCCAGAGTACATGCTCTGGAGCTAAGGGTGCTTCCTCTGCACCAGCCCACCCACCTCTCCTGTGTGTGTGTGTGTGTGTGTGTGTGTGTGTGTGTGTGTGTGTGTTGCTGTTAATGATTCATTTGGTGTAAAATGTCTGCTTTTGCCTTTAGCTCAGTCATCTCAGAGCCATCTATTGTTAGATCTTTGTTTCCTCCTTGCTTGTAATCCTGGCATTGTCATAAACCTGATTTCTGTATACATGTCAAAGAGTAGACACCCCTCCGCTCTAACCTTCGGTCTGTTAGTTTGCCCTGGGGCAGTAACAATACCATCTTCATCACAGGTCTTGATATTTGGAAGTCTCCCCTCCTGTGGCTTAGACTCAGTGACCCCAGTAATGCCTTCTCTCTCCTCTGAGAGCTTTAGCGGCTGGGCGACGGCTCCATGGGTAAAACACTTGCTGGATCATCACTAGGAAATGAGTCCAGGCCCCATCCCACACATATGAACCAGGCCTGCACATCTCTAACCCCAGTTCTGAGGGATGGAGACAGGACTCCAGGAGCTTGCTAGCCAGCCAGCTCCAAGTTCAGTAAGAGACTTTTGTGGGGAGCAGTGGGGGAGGGTGCTTGCCGCTGAACTTTGACCTCCATACACACACACAGGAGAGCACACCTGCACATACATCTGAGCATACAAAGATTTCACACAGTGATGGTCTATTTACTAGACCAGCTTTTTTCCTACCTAAATTCAATTGTGTGTGTGTGTGTGTGTGTGTGTGTGTGTGTGTGTGTGTGTGTGTTATGTGTGTGTGTGTATTCAAAAACAAAACAAATGGTTTTATTTGACGCAGTACATTTAACCTCTTGACATGGGTTACCCAACTATTATTATTTGAAAATATAGCTCAACATAAAGCCATTGCATTTTTTATTCTTTGCTGTTATTCTCTCCTTGCAAATAGGGTCAAAGTCTCACAATTTTACAAAAGAACTGTGTGTTTCTACACGAGGAAAAAATGATAGAGTTTCTCAAGACTTGTTCTGGCTGCAAGGCCCAAGCATCCTGTGGCCACCATAAGAGCAGGCAGTGTGTAGGCCTCCTTACTGCCCAGCCTTGCCGTTCTGCTGCAAGGAGTGGTTTCCCTGACCCACTGTAACCCTGTTTGTGTATCTGTCCTTCTCTCTGCAGCTGCCGCCTGTGAGTTTTTGGACATCGTGGAGCTGCTGCTCCAGTCTGGTGCTGACCCTACTCTCCGAGACCAGGACGGCTGTTTGCCAGAAGAGGTGACAGGCTGCAAAGCCGTCTCTCTGGTGCTGCAGCGGCACAGAGCTAGCAAGGCTTGATCCAAAGCCTGGAGAAGCACAGTTTGGCCGAATAGGACTTCCGGGATAAAAGAAACTGCAAGAATAATACTTCTTTTACCACCCATCTTTGGTATGCATTGGCTAATAAAATCAGTTCGAGGAACTGGATTTCGACGTCTCAGCAATTCATTCTCCATGCATACATTCTGGGGGAGTACGGGTTTTGGTGATGAACATGTGTACTGTGCATAATATAATCCAATTCTGCCGAGCATGCTTTGAAATTTATCACTGCTGTGGAAGGTGGGGAGAAGAGCAGACAGATCATATTTCACAATATTAAACATGGCTCCCCTCTCCTCCTCCTCTTCATATCTCTCTCTCTCTCTCTCTCTCTCTCTCTCTCTCTTTCTCTCTCTCTCTCCTCTCTCTTTCTCTCCTCTCTCTGTCTCTGTCTCTGTCTCTCTCTCTCTCTCTCTCTCTCTCTCACACACACACACACACACACACACACACACAAGCAAAGTGTGCCCATCAGCACCACAGTGACAATTAGGGAAGTTCTGTGAAATCCCAGCATGATAGAAAGGAAATGACCCTGTAGCATCTCACAGCTAATCAGAAGAGATGAGTAAAATGGCTGCTCTCTAAAGACAGGCTTGAAAACATGAGGAGGAGGAGGAGGAAGAGGAGGAGGAGGAGGAGGAGGAAGTTCAGAAAGCAAGAGAAGGAGAGAGCATCATGCTGTCAGCTAGGGCTGTGGAAGTCAGGTCAGCAGTGGGAACTGAAAAGCTCCAACCCTTTAGCATTTCAGGTTGTGCCCAGCAGCCTCACTTGAGGATTGACACACAGGTTCTCTAGACATGTCGATTAGATCAGGATTCTGTATACACAAAGCAGGAAAAGATGTTCCCTAAGGACTCTTAATTAGCTATAGTGTCCTTTGTGGCAGTAATCTAAAATAACCAGCTCAGACCTGGCCTGCCACCTGCTAGGCTCTTCGCTTGCCCCTGATGTGTTACTGTTGGAGTTATTTCCAGGTACCAGAGAACATCTCTTCTGTATTAGACGCTAATAAGAAGACAAGCGTGCCATGCTTTTTATTTTAAAGATAAGCAAATGTACTATTATTGAGCTCAACTCCCTGTGCTTTCCGTTGTAAACTTCAAGAACATCACCTAGGGAACCCCATGATACTCTTATTCTATAAGTACAATAAACAGAAGGACAAATAAAAGAAGAAATTAGTCACACTGCAAACATAGCCATTAAGAGATGGTTTTCTAACAGGCTTGACTGTTAAACCAGGAAGTAACTTGCAGTGGAGCCCACAGCTTACAGTTTTTGAGCTAGGCTATCCTGGAGCAAACCCCATCACAACATGAGGCATATGAATACTGCTTGTTTTGTGATCTTTGAAGCCTACCTTTGTACAATCTGAGATGCAAAACCAAACCATTCACCAAGACTGATCATTTTTTAAATTATTTCTTAAGGACCTGTGGAAATGATACGCACATGGTACATACTGAAATGTGAGTGTAATTCTCTGCTTTGTGTTCCTTTACCACAGTTCTGGCTGTGCTGGGCCTACGTTTAACCTAAGTCTCTTGTGGCCCACATTCATAAATGTATTTTTAAAATACTATACATTAGTTACAGTAAGAGTGACCCAGACTGCGATTTTTAACTGGCATTACCTCGTTCATCTTTAGAGCATTAGCAAACTGAGTCACTTGTTCATTTAAACATGTTAGAATATTTGTCTGAGCAAGAAACTATCCAGGAACTTATTTTCTCATATTTCTTCCTTTTGCAGAATGAGCTCAGTATTGCTTAGGCACATTTTTATGTTCTGCCACATTTAAAACTATATAGACTTTAAACCCCTATTATTGAAACCCCTGTTCTTTTGTTCCCAATATCTGAATGTCCTAAAACCATACTATCACATTGTAATCTGCAGATCGTTTTCCTGGGTCTTCTATGGAAGATTTCATCCATAAATGTCAGAGAACACTGAATCATGGTTAATTTCATTCCCTTTAAATTATTGAATTACTATGCTAGCACATCACATACCAGTTGGATCCTGAGTTCATTACCAAAGGTTGCACGCAGTTCATCAACAAAGAACAGTGCCCTGACGCAGCCAGCCAGCCATCTCTCCTGATACGTGGTGACTGTGTTTCCCCTACAGTCCAGCAAGCTATATAAAACCAGTAGATACCTTAGCTTCGTGTTAGTCATGTGTAAGGCAACTGACTATTAGGAAATACCATAGAAAGCCTTCTCTCAGGAGACTCATTTCTGTTTATACCTCAACAAGCACTTGAAGATGTCTAGCTTGTTTTGGTTTTGCTTACTAGTTAGAGTTCATTTTCTCTCATCCTTGCTTTCAGCTCAATGATATTTCTAATGCATAGAAGCATCTTAAAAACGGTCACTAGCCACTGGCAGAGGGGCTCGGAAAGCAGTTGTGACTAGACACACCTGCTACATCCCACCTCTGTCTAGACTGCCCCAGTCATCTTTCTTTTGTTGTTGACCTGAGTTGCTTGCTTTTTTTTTTTTTTTTTTTTTGCTTCACTGAAGATACTGTGATCAGAACCGCACTATGACTTTCCATATTTAGTATTTATTCACAGTTGTCATTTACTTTGTCCTCTGCCGGCTGATCTAAGAGGCCCTGATTGACTCTACATTAGTCTCGATGCAGTCACAATAGTTTCAGTGCACACTGATGAAAAATGAGAAATAAAAAGAAAATCGTGTCATCGCATATCACAGAGAAGGCATAGTGTCTGATCACTTCAGCTTCAGAACCCAGGCTGAGTGTGTGTGTGTGTGTGTGTGTGTGTGTGTGTAAATAACACTAGAGAGTGGCTGAGTGTGTGTGTGTGTAAACAACACTAGAGAGTGAAGGCAGAGCTTGTGTGAGCTAGGCAAGCACCCTGCACCCAAGGCCCTCCCTGCCTGAGCCTCACTTCTGGTTTGTAATTCTTAAATGTGAGGGAGTTTCAAGTCACTTTGAAAAGCTGCCTTGGAACAATGCTGTACTTGGAATGGGATTCCAAGGGCTTTATGCTTTCCTAAAGCCCATCCATTGGCGCCATTAGTTTCTGGTTCCTAGCACAGGAGGAAAACCCCTGGTCGGCTGCCCAGTTTTCTTAGCTTTAAGTGCCTCTACCAGATGATAGGCATGGTGTGGCTGTGTCTCTTTAAAAGAACTGGGTAGGAGGTGTGGTGGTGATAGTGGTGGTGTGGCTGCTAGGGCTCAAAAGCCAGGACCTTAGATTTGCTAATGCTTGTTACCAGGCTAAATGTCCACTCCCAAGTCAATGGTGATTTTGTTTGCTTGTTTGACTTGTTTTGTTCTGCTTTTAAATCATTGGTCAAGAGTCCAGCCATAATACATTCTAATACCCATATCCATACTGACTACCACACTAGGAATCTTTGAAGATACACTGGCTAAGAAATTGGTCTCTGAAGTATTTGGCCTCAGATCTGTTACTGAAGAGAAATGAGCTCACAGATTGAACTCTCTGTGTCTACTGGGATTTTAGCATGTCTGATTAACTTCTTGACTTTCCAGGATGATTTTATAGGCTTCTTTAACCTGTAGTCACTGAACAGTAGTCTTGTATAGTATAGTATTGGTAAGGCAGTGCCAGGACAAGGAACAGACACAGGCTGGTTAATTCACCCAGGATCCCAGAGTTGGTGACAGAGACACAGTTAAGGACAAATCTACTGAATCCTAGTTGCTCTTGTTCGACCCCAAAACAGCATGAAGTTTTTCAGCTTTTCATTCAACCCACAGATATTTCTCAAACCTACTGACAGTCTAGCCCGGTTCACTCATGCTTTCCGTCAGCATGGATGTTAAGAATTCATGTTCTTCCTAAAATATCTAGACAAGTCTAGAAAATCACGAATTACTATCAGAAACTGAGTAAATCATTAGTAATCTCTCTAATATTGAAGAGCAAGAAGTCAGTCAGCTGGTCACACATTGCTGTCCCCTCTGCTTGTCAGGTGGAAGGAGAATGGCCAAAGCATCGTCTTCGGAGCTCTGTCCGTCCTCTGGTTCTGATGTTTCAGCAGTTTCCAGTTAAAAGGTTCCTATAGTCCAGTGACCCCTCCCATTAAATAAGTATTTCATAGCTTCCTGCCAGGTTTAACTACTTGGCTATAGGTTATTATTCTGTGTACAGTACATCATCTCCGAGATTAATGAACAATACATGTGGCTGTGGCAGAGCTAGCTGGTGTAGAAGGCTTTCATGTCTAAGAAAATATATAGTCATCAATTTAACGTGAAGACTTTTAGCTGTTTATTTTTTTAAGTTGAAATGCAGAGAATATTATCAAACATTGAGCACCTAAAAAAATCATGTTATAAATGCTGCTTAACACTAAATAAAAGTGAACCTACCTGATCCCATTTCATAATGAAAAAATATTAAGTTTAAATACTTACCAATAAATCTCAGATCCCAGTTCCTATGGTGACTTTGGTCAAATGTTTTCAAAGTAATTAAAATACTAGATCTAGTCTAAGAGGCAAATTTTTCACATTAACATTTCCAGAGTTGGATGCCCTACAGGCAGTGGTGGGCGTGGCTTCTGCTGTGGTTTGAATCTGAAAGGTTCCCCCATAGACTCAAGTGTTCAATACCTGGTCCCAGCTGGCAGTGATGTTGCTTTGGAAGACTGTGAAACATTCTGAACTTGGGGCTTCCCTGCCAGATGTAAGGCAGTAGGAAGGAACAGCTTGGAGGGACATAGCCTACCCAAGGTCTGTCCTTCCTCTACCGCTGAGATATGGAGTCCCAGCCCATACTCCTGCTGCGGTGCTTCCCCCCCCCCCATGATGGACATGCCCTCAGGCTATTGATATGCTCTGCAGCAACAAAGCAACAACAGAACCAGTTGTCTCTTTATTTAAGTAATGTGTACACCAACATATCCTACATCAGTGATGTCAACTGCATTGTACTGGCCACTGCTATCTTTTTATTCTTGGGAAGTTAATTTAACCTAAAAATAATTGCAAAGATAAAAATAATTGCCATTTTCCCTAGTCTACAAAGTAAGGAAATTGAAACTCAGAACTGAGAAACTGTTCAAGGTCAGAAACTTGGAGCTGTGAAAGACTAATTTTAACATAAGCTTCATGATATATAATATGTACATTGTATGTGAATCTTATTTCTTCGAAATCTAAGGCATTTTCTAAGCCCTTTTTGATACCAAATCCAAAGGTTTTCCCTGAGTCATATTTTCAGGATGAGCAGAACAGCCACCTTCAAAAGTCACATCCCCGGGCATCTTAGTGGATTCGGTGGCCGTCCTTCGGGCTCACTCTTGAGAAAGCAGGAATTCCTTACTGTGTGTTACACAGTATGGTGACACTATTTAGCTTTGCCTTGAGCAAGCGTCTGCCCTGCAGCCATTCACAGTTCTTCAGAGAGTTTTTGATGCAAAGCTTAGCATATCAGACTCAGGGAACTGTCACGAATCCTAGTTCTTCCCAGTTAGTGTGTGTCATAGCACAAGAATGCTAAGGCTTCCGACATACACTGATCGGCATCCCACTGAAGGGTAGAAGAGGAAAAGCTGTGTAGCGCAATCTGTAATCAGAGCCCTGAGATCCCCTTGGTATGCGCCTCCTCCCATGCAAACTGCAGATCGGCATGGTAGGAGTCTTCAAGCCTCTCTTTGCTGTGTTGTCATTCTCCTGGCACGGTCACAGAGTAAGGGAACTACCTCAAGTTTTAGGTTGCATGTCCTGAGTCACATGCCTAGCTTCCTGGTCGTAGAAGCTGCCCACTGCTTTGTATGCCGGAATCCTCCTGGCTGAGTTAGCAGTCAAAAGTAAAAAGCAGCTGGAAACTTTGTGGTGTACACCTGTAGTTTCTGCATCTGAGATACGGATGCAAGATGTTCAAGGCCAGCCTGGGCAATGTAGCAAGAACCTATCTCAAACCAACCAACTGAGCAACAAAAACATGAAACCAGGAAAGGCTGCCCTCAGTGGGACCATGAAGGCAGTCACCTTCAGTGGGCTGCCCCCCACCCCGACCCACCCCCGACAGCAGCAACAGTCGCCTCCTCTGCAACCAGGATTTTTTTTCTCTCTCTCACTTGTGTGGCAATCCTCGTTTCTATTTTAATATTTAGAAGGTAAGTTCAATTGATGGACACTTTGTGTAATAAAAAGCTCTTTCAAAGTACACGCACACAGACACACACAGGATAAAAAGTGGCACTCTGGTGTTGTAGCTTTCACGGAGTACATTTGTGGAGCCCAAAGCTTAGTCCTCGGATATGTTTATAGCACTTTAGCCCTGTTTGTGAGTTTGGAACCCTTCCAGAAAAAGAAGAGAAAGACATATATTATTGTTTATAATCTGCTTTATTCCGCCAAACCTTGACTAAACAGACTTGTGGATTGCTGTTTAAATCCCTCAGTGCCTTTAACTACCGATACAGAAAGTGGTTAATGCGCATTCTAAACGAAGCTTGGCATCCACTCCGGGAAATCACTTTAATTGAGGAGCATTAAATGTTAAAATGATTTTTTTAAAAAGGAAAAAGCCAGCACACATATTGAGTATAAAAGTCCCAGCCTACCAGTAATAGAGTTTCTTGGTTATCATATGCCTCCAGCCTGGGTGAGCTTAAGCGTTGCAGTTGACAGGTGTTGAAAATGTACCCTTAATTCCCTAGGTCCCCATCTGCAGGCAGCCGCCCCTCAGCTGGCCAGAGAGCAGTCAGCTTCAAGGACTCCACTTGAGGGGAGAGGGAACTGTCAAGTCTATGGTTGCTTGTTTTTCTGAAATAATAAACTAGTCCCAGGTGTCTAAAATATGAGATTTCACCCCAGAGTCCTTGCCTGGGCTTTCCATTGCTGTAGAAGAACCATCTGTTAAAAACCTATTTACCATTTTAATGGCTCAAAAGAAAGAAAGAAAGAAAAAACTGGAAGGATATGCCAAGACCACTTTTTTTCAGTTTGTATTTTATCTTTTATCTTTTATAGAGCCGTCCCCCCACCCTTTCACAGATCCCAAGCCCCACCCACCCACAAGAGATGTTGGTCCAGGTTTGACAAGCAAGAAGATAAAGTGGTATAATAGTAGTAGCAGTAGTAACAATAGTGATAAGATCAGTAACAGTAACAATAGTGATGATGATAGCAAGATGGCTCAGCCAGCTCATTAATGCCTTTGACCGAGGCTGCCGACCTGAGTTGAATCCTTGGGACCATATAGTGAAAGGAGAGAACCCACTTGTGCAAGTCGCCCTCCAACCTCTGACCTCTACATGTGCTCTTCAGCATATGTACAAGCACATGTACACAATTTTAATTAATTAATTAATTAATTAATTAAATGTATTTTAAAACTTAAAAAAAATTAATAAGCTGGGAGGCAGAGGCAGGTGGATCTCTATGAGCTCAAGGCCTGCCTGATCTATGGAGGGAGTTCCAGGACAGCCAGGGCTACACAGAGAAACCCTGTCTTAAAAAGCTAGTAATAAGGCTGGAGAGATGGCTCAGAGGTTAAGAGCACTGACTGCTCTTCCAGTGGTCCTCAGTTCAATTCCCAGCAACCACATGGTGGTCCACAACCATCTGTAACGGGAGCTGATGCTCTCTTCTGGTGTGTCTGAAGATAGCTACAGTATAAATAAATAAAATAAATCTTTAAAAAATAAAAAGCCAATAATAATAATAGTAATAATACATAAATTCCAAGTCCTGGCCTGTGAGCTTGGCCACCCCACATCAATCACCACTTGGAAGCCATTCATGTCCTAGGCACCCTGCCTGCAGTTCTGTTCTTGACCATATTGTTTTGAGAATAGGCCTCCTGTCTGTGAGGGTACAGCCTATGACTTGTTAAATTTACTTACAAAATAATATATCAGTGTGTGTATATCTGAATTCAACCTTGTGTTTGAGATGAGCAAAGGAAAAATCATTCTTAGGACAGGAAACCTTGAAGTCATATTAGCATTAAAAAAATAATAACTAAATTAAGGAACGGAATGAACATGTGATAAAGAGACAAATGCTTCTTTGGGAGGCTGGCCCTGGCTCTCTCTGGAAGGATGTGCTAGCCAGGGCAGATGCGGATGGCTTCGGACATTTAAGTTTGGACAGTTTGTTTCCATGACTCCTTTTAGAAAAACTTTGTTTCCTAATGATTGGCCCATTTTACAGGCGGTTTTCCCTGCCCCTAACTCCTAGCATTTCTCAGGTAGCACTGGCCACACTGTTGCCACCCACAACAGCCACGATCCAAATAACCAATCCCAGCAGAGCACTCACTGCGCAGCAGCAGAGTGGCGGGCAGCGCGCCCTGTGAAGACAGGAACTGAGAGCTCTGAATGATGTATCCTAAGAAAGTATGGTAAAACGGATTGAGCCGGTTTTTCCTTCGGTGTGCTTAGGACATTTTGTATATGTGTGGGATTTGGAGGGATTGTTTGTTTGTTTGTTTGTTTGTTTGTTTGTTTGTTTGAGACAGGATTTCAAGTAGTCCAGTTTGGCCTTGAACTCACGAATTAGCTGAGGATGCCCTTGAACTCATCTCTACTTCCCAAGTACTAGGGTCACAGGCATGTACACGCCCATTTCAAGCATCAAAAGGGAATACACTCAGACACCGAGGAGGATCGGCTCCCTTTTGATTTGTCCTATAGTTTAACAGTTGGTTAGAATTCACAGCGTGGCCTAGGATCTCTAGCCTGTTGTAATTTTAGTTTAGGAGAATCACAGGCCCAGAACAAAGATAGCCAGCTAGGAAAGCAAACGGGACAGCAATGGTTAAGTTTCTACTTGTTCTCAAAGGTGTGTGTGTGTGTGTGTGTGTGTGTGTGTGTGTGTGTGTGTGTGTTGATGTGTGAGTTTGCGTGTGCACTGTGCACTCGAGTGTGTACCTATATCCACGTATATGGTGCATATGCATGTTAGTGCATGCGCAAACGGAGCCCAGTGGTCAGCCTCCAGCGTTGTTCCTCGGGCGCCACCCACTTTCTTTCTATTTTTAAGATAAGCAGGATCTTTTAGTAGAACCTGGGGCTTGCAGATGAGGCTAGGCTGGCTGAACAGGGAGCCCCAGGGATCCATCTGCCTTGGGCTGGGATTGTCAGCATCCACCACCATAACTTCACTTTGCCTGCTTTCCTCTTGAATTCTAGGACTGAAACAAGGCCAGCTGTTTACCAGCTGAGCCATCCCTTCAGCCCAGTGGGTCTTATTTAATGCTTTCTGATCTGTGGTTTCTTGTCCGTATCCTTGTTTGTTTGCTTGTTTTGTTTATTTCCTTAATTAGTTTTCTGAGATAGGGTATCTCGGTAGTCCTGGCTGTCCTAGAGCTTTCTATGTAGACCAGGCTGGTCTCAAACTGAGGATGGCCTTGAACTCAAGTCTCCCAAGTACTAGAATCACAGACTTGTATCCATCACATCTCAGGTATCAGAAGGGAGTACACTCAGGTACTGAGGATCAGCTCAAACTCCCAGAGATTCACCTTCCTCTGCCTCCCAAGTGCTGGGATTAAAGGCAAGTGCCACCATGCCTAGCTCCATTGTTTTTTTTAAAAAAGTTACTGTTTTTAATAATATATACATGTCATGAAAGAATTATGCTCATGTTGTGTGGACGCTGGTGCCTCTGGAAGCTAAAAGTGTTGGATCCCCCTGGTGCTGGAGTTACAAGCCGTGGGAAACAGCTACTAGATATGGGTGCTGGGAACTAATTCCAGGTCCTCTGGAAGAGCAAAGCAGGCTCTTAACCAATAAGCCGTCTCTCCAGCCCCACCCCCCCAACCCTTCCCTTTGTTATTTAAGCAACTGCCCTCTTGGAAAGCCAAAGTGGGAGGTCCTTTTTCCTTCAGTAATCCCAAAAGTTTAGCACTGTAGTAGGAGCTACAGACACTACAGCACAGAGTGGGAATGGCCCTATGGGTTGTTGGCATATTGTACTGAGAACAAGCCAGTCTCACAGGCTGGCAACGAGAGGCTGAGAATGGAAACCAAGTGAGACTGTCCAAGACGGGTTGGGAGCATGTTCCAGTGTTAGTGTTTCATCAATTCATAGGTAAAACACCAGCTGCTAGGCCCCGGAACTTTTCATAGAATACTGTGGTTTTCCTAAAAACCATTCAAGGGACTGGTCTAGCTGAGAGAAAGGAGAAAATATATATATTTCCAGTTGATGCCTTCATGTTTTCTATCTTTCTTTGATACATAAGTCAGCAAGACCTTTGGCCATCCTTGACCTAATAAAATACCAACCAAAGGTGATGAGTTTGGCAAAGGACCTAAATCTCCTTGATAGCAGGCACTGGAGCACAAGGTGTGTCTAAGACTTTGATCAAGTTACGACATTCCAGTGGCAGCAGTAGAGGCCTCAGGCCCAGAGTCCAGCCTCCTAATCTGGACCTTAAGCAAGTCAGTTGAATGCAGTGCTTTAAACAGAAGGTGTGCATCCATGGAGGAGGGGTGGAGAAAGCAAACACAAAGGATGGTAATCCAGGTGGGCTAACAGCTAAACAGGTGACATGAGATCCCCCAGCCACACTTCCTAGCCAGACTTTATTAGCGCTGGCTGGTGAATAGTTTTTGGAGTGGGAGAAGGTTTTCTATCTGCATCACCCTCACACAGCAACCCCCAGCCGCTGTAGCTATTGGGCATTTGAGATGCAACAAGAGTGAGAACTTTGGTTTCATTTCATATTAATCACTTTAAATTTAAATAGCCATGTGTACCTTGTAGCTACAGCCTTGGACAGTGCAGATGCTGGGATTAGCTCTTCAACCAGCAACTCTAATCACTAGGGAAAGGCAACCCTCTAGTTATCTTTGATGAGATCCCATGACTTCAGTGTCTGGCGGGGAGAGGGGATTTTCGGTTTTGTTTTGAAAGATTACTATTATTGTATTAGTATTGTATCAGTATTATTGTATAGTTATGTGTTTGTGTGAGGATATGTGCACATGAGTGCTGGTACCTACAGAGTTCAGAAGAGGGTATTGGATCCCCAGGAGCTGGAGTTATAGCTGGTTGTAAGCTACCCAACATGGGTGCCGGGAACCAAATTCTGCAAAAACAGCAAGCACTTGTAACTGCTGAGCCATCTCCCCAACCCCTTGGGGTTTTGTTGTTGTTGTTATTGATGATGATGATGATGGTGATGATGATGATGATTTTATTTAATGAGAAGGTCTATCACTCTCCTGGTTTTTGACTAAACTTCACACTAACATGTCCCCTGCAGAGAAAAAAAAAACTATATGGAAATTTCCCTAGAAAACACTTGTCTCAGAGCCCTGATGAGGGTTTCTGCCCTCTGTCTTCTCTTGTCCAAATACAGACATCTGTGGGTGATTTATAAAGAAGAAATCATAAATGTGAAAGACTATAAAAATATAGGACAGTCATTATTAATTATGTGGTCAATATATGTTTTTTTCCCCATCCTGTCTTCAAAACTAGGGGCAGAGGATTGTGGTCCAGGAAATTGATATTTTGAAAACCCAAAGGGGACTGGGATTATGGCTCAGTAACTCTGAGCACCTGCTATGCAAGCAAGCGTGAGGGCCTGAGTTTGGATCCCAGCATCCACTGCAAAGCTGAGCTGGCCACACACTGGGGCGGGCCTTGAGACAGCAAGATCACTGGGCCTTGGTGGCTGGCCAGCCTGGCATTTTATATTTCAAGGCTGTAAGTGATTTTTTAATTCAGAATTGTCGTTTTGGTTTCCTTGTGGTAACAACAGGTTCCTGTGTCAGCTCAGCTTGTTAAGCTGCCCATGTCAAGAGAGAAACTCTCCAGAGGACCAAAGAAAAAGCAAGACGCGTCAGCTTCTAAAGAATTTCCATCTTTATTTTACAGTTTTGCCATACACATCTCATGCCAGCACACAGGAGGCATATACAAACAAACGCACCAGTTCGGCTCTCCAAAGTCACATGGCAATAAATAAGGAGGGGTGGGTGCTTTTTTTTTTTTTCTTCTCTTCTCTTTTTCCCAGGAAACGCAACTTCATTTCTTTTTAACTGTACAAAATTTACACCATGAAAGATGGGGCGACAATCCAATGCCTAGGAGATCGGGGACTTTGAGGTCTAAGTGTGAGCTCAGAGCAGCATCCGGGTCCTTCGGCCCTGAACCTGCTCCACGGTCCTCACACAGGAAATTCCCGTGTGATCCCTGCCTGTAGGCGACGGCAGGTGGGAGTGGAGGTGGCCTGGCTCTGTCCACCTGCCTTCTGCCTCACAAAGCGAAGGAACGAAGGACCGTTTGGCGCCCCCTCCCAAACCTGCAGCTGTCTCCTCACCAGAGCTAGCAGCATGAATCTGTGCTTTTAGTGTGGTCCTAACAAGCAGAGTGGGGATGGGATGGCTCTGCGGGGCTCTCTCTTTTTGGCTCCAGTCACTGGTAGAGCAGGTGGAGCAACGACTGCAAAAAAAAAAAAAAAAAAAGTGGGGGGAGGGGAGGGGCACTTGACCAACGCAAGAAAGAGAGAGCCAGTGGTGTGCTTTTATTTAGCTTTCAGCATGCCCAGAGCCCTTCAGCAGCAGGCAATAAAACAAAACTCATTTCCGCTTAATTGAATTTTTCTTCATCTCATTTCACCGTTTCCAATTTTTAAAGTGCACCGTTTAAAAATGAGCCCCCAGATCCTGCCGGCTGAGGAGGTCCAGTCATCTTTTGCCGTGGTTGGAGCTAGGTGTCGTACTAGGGCGTGGGAGGGGCTGTGTGGGGATGCAGGATGGTGGACTGTGGTCAACACGCAGCTCAGAAGCCTTGAACCCTTCCTGCCAATAGGCCCCTCAGTCTCAGCCTGGGGGTGTCACATGTGGGAATGGCTGGTTTTGTTCTACAGGGTTTTTTGTTTTTTTACATGCGTTCTTGCAAATTGAGCTTAATAATGATGAGCTAACGGCCCTCAATTATCTTACTAGATTTTATGTTTTATAAGGGCAGAAGATACCTTTCAGGCCACTGTCCCGTGCTTTTCCTGGGTCTTAATTTTGTTCTTTCCCTGTGGGTTGACTGTATTAATTAGTGGGAACAAATTTCTCAATATGGCCCCTGGTGTTCACCTTACACTGTAACTAGCAGAAGGGGCCTGAGAGAAATGGGCTTGTATTCGCAGATTTCACTAAGAGCATTGGCTGAGCTGGCCAGCAGCCCTGGGGTTTGAGATTTACCCCAGTTTGATCACTTTCCCACAAATAAAGACTTCTCCAGGCTCACTCCACTTCCATTCTTGCCTACATCAATTGCCTCTGGAAATGGGATTTTTTTTAACTTAATTTTTAATTTTGTTCCAGGATTCAGAAGTCTGATGGACATACCCTAACATAGGTGTCAGTTAAGACTTAGAGCCAATGCTGGGCCCAAATGCTGTGAATGACTCTACAAGGTCACACTTCATTCATACTTTGTGTTTTGAAATCATCTTTGCTCCAAGACCAGGGGGAAAGGCTACCAGAGGGCACCTCGTGTAGACTTGCATAAGGAAGCATCCCGTTGTCCATCCTGACCCACAGGCAAGCTGAAGAACAGTCTTGGCATGCAGTGCCCACTGGGATACCAGCCCAGCCGTAATTTGAACAGAACTTGCAGGGAGATCCACTTAAAATCTGAGCCCTGTTGTGGCTGTGCTTCTAAGTGGGTACCAGAGTGTACTGCCCTCTGGAGAGCTGGCTCTGAACAGAACTTAAAGCAAGCCCCCAGAGCCTCCTACCCAGCGCTGTCCTAAGAGCCCTTCCAGCTCAATGGCCCCAAAAGAACTCCAAGAAGCTTCTCCCAACATCACAGCGATGCCCACCAACTTCAAGAAGCTTCTCCCAACATCACGGCGATGCCCGCCAACTTCAAGACACTCATGTCATTATGAGTGAGAACAGCCTCCCTTTCTCCCATTACTGAGTTGAGGGTAGGATTAACTCATTTACAAAACCAAAACCCAATAAACTGCAACCAGTCTCTAGGGGTGCTACATACAATGTTCAAAGACACAATCCCATGAGACACTACCCAACAGTCAAGCTGAGGCAGGGGCCTAGCTCAGGTAGCCTGTCCCCTAGATTGCCCAGCCTGGCTCTGCTCCCCTGTGCTATCGGCAGTCTGCCGAGAATGGGGTATTTAAAAAGGGGGTTGTCACACTGATGGTTGCCATTTTCTTTACATGGCATGTTATCTTGCATCTGTCTCTCCACTGTCCCCTCAGCTTTCACATTTTTGGGAAATTCCAATAGCACTGACTTGTGAATATCATCACTCACAGACATGAGATCTCAAGAAAGAAGTCTGTGTCTGCACTCTCCAAAGAAAAGCAAGGCTGAGTAGAGCCCACCAAAACACTGCTACAGAGCTGAGCAGAAAACTCTCTCTCCAAAGAAGTTTAACTGAACTGAGCTTTGAAAGAGGCTTGCAAAAAAAGACAGCAGCCAAAGAAGAAATTGGTTTCTTCCTTTCATTCCCCCTACCACATACCTGAATCCTCAAAATATGGCTGACTGGCTGACAGAGGAAAAAAGGAGGGGGGGGGGGTCCTTGGGCCTTTGGTCTCATCACTTCATATAAAAGAAAAGCAATGCCTGCTGGCAGTTTCCTTCTCCCCAGGTCTTGTTTAAAAGAATGTGAGGCCAGAAGAAATCAACCAGTTTGGGGGGGCGGGGGGAGATGAATTCCAGCTGGCTAAAATCGCATTTTGAAACGGGGCACTTCCTGGTGACCAAAAGTGAGCCACACCGGTGGCAGTTGCCACCACTCACAGCGGTGTCTACCAGAGGTGCAGCCTCAGTGACAGACTGAGAGTCAGGCTAGGCTCCCCACTGCAGGTTTAGTCAAGTAGTAACTGCCAACTTTGTAGGCAGAGGGTCTCTGCACTGGGGGCTGGCCAGAGAGCTAGGGCTTTCTAGGTGCAGGGCCAGAGCCTGCAGCATGGCACAAGTCCAGCCAGAGAGCTCAGTTATTCTTCCAAACCAAGGTAAGCCAGAAAAATAAAAAAATGTATGCTGGTCCCTGGAAGCAACAAAAACAGAATCAGCTAGTACAGCAGAGGAAGCTATTGTTTTAAGGGAGAATAGCCTTGCAAACTCATCAAAACCAACTTCCCCAGAGTACCGTGGATGTTTCCAGTTTCATTCTGCCCTGCCATGAAACCAGGAGGTCGGGGAAGACTAAGACCTGCTAGTGTGGCTAGACAGACTGCCTGTTGGGAATCCGAGTGTATCTACAAATGTCTTCACTGATTGTCATTCTGGTCTCTGCATGGGTTAGCTTTGATCATTTTGTGGTCCTCAGCCTGTCTTGGGGAGCAGATGATGTAAGCAAATTAAAAGGCACTCTGCACCAAGGGGACTCATCGGACCCCGTGGGAAGGTCCAGAGTCACTCAGCTCTCCTCTCAGAGTCACTTGCAGTGGAAGCCATTTCTTGCCATCAGGGGTGCGACAATGTAGATAGGATTTTTTTTAAAACCCAGACTGCCTCTGGGTCACACTTGCAGGTGGGAAAGAGTCGTTATTTTTCACAGCAGCAAACAGAATGGGATGGATCTTTTTTTTTTAATATCAAACTGTGGCCATCAGTGTTTTTACTAGCCTTTAATAAACTGACTTTATTTTGAAAATTAGGGTGTAATCAAGGTGGTCCAGAAACCATTTTATTATTCTCGGGGGGCCATGGTGCCTCTCCCTCAGGAATCCTGGTTCTGGTGAGAGGGGTGATTTGGGAGGCCAAGTGTGAGATGCACCAGCTGGAGCAGAGTTCCCAAGGGCCAAGGTGGCCTGTCATGGTCACCTTGCACTGTCCGAGCACTGAGCAGCCAAAGCCTCTAAGCAGGATGGGAAGGGAGGGAGCCAACAAGCCAGCATCCTTAGAGTTCTACAGGCCGTCCACCCTGTGCTGTGAGAGATGAGGCTGCTCTCCTGTCTCTTCCCAAGAAAGCAGTATCCTAGGGCGGGCTCCGCCTCCCAGGAACCGGCAGAGGACTTCCATTGAAAATAATGGAAATTCACATTGGTGTACTTTTGATCCTTGAAGACATTCACGCCAGGAGGACAAGTAAGATGGCGAGTAAAGTCTAAAAAGGAGGATGGTCCATTTCATCGAGCCAAGAGGCTGGGCTAGTTGGAAAATCAGGGTAGCCTACACTGCTTCCTGTGGAGAGGTCAGAGGTGGGTCCCCCAGTCATGGCTCTCAGTGTCTGGCTTACTCCCTGCCCTGCATGAGCAATGATGCCCAGATTACTGTCCACTGTGTAATCCAGCCCATTGAGCAAAGGAGCGTGGGATGGCAAGGACGATATGGAGGATGGAGACTGGGGGATTCCATAGGGGCTCCCATCCCTCAAGTCCTGATAGGATTGTCCTGTCCCATCCATGGAGAAGCTCCCATTCATTAACTGTCCGCCTGAAACGTCCCCCACGTTGCCATAAATCCTATTGGTGTGGCCAAGCTCTGAGAGTATTTGATCTTCTGTGGACAAAAGAACGGAGATTTATTGTCAGTGCCCAGGACTCCTCTTCCTCACAACCAGCAATACAATGACCAGGAGGGAAGCCCATGGGCAGCAGCTGCCTCCCTGCCAAGCACAGGTCAGACACCAACATGTCAGCCTGCCATCTAGAGACCAAGGGACCAAAGGGAAAACAGGGAATGCCCGTACCTAACTCCCCAGGCCCCATGGGCTGGGAAGAGGCTGGTGAGCTTCCTGGTCTCCAGTGGCTCTGTGATACCCTGGCTACCCTGAGGAGTGTGAATGCCTGCCAGGGTTTGGTGGGTCACATTCTATCACAGATGGAAACTCTGCTGACCAGGTTTACTCTGAAGGCTTTCAAACCAAGAAAAGTATTTGTCTGGGCTGGTTGAGAAGCAGGCCTACATGAGAGAAGTGGCTAAGAGCCACTCTTGGGTCTGAGTGTAAAATCCTGATCCACCCAAAAACGGAATAGCTCAATATCAAAGAACTGAGTTTCTGTCTCTAACCAATAACCTACTTACTGAGGATAAAGAATGACTCTATTAAGGTAAATGGACCTTCTGGGTTCTTGAAGAATTTCATTAAGGGGATCTAATGGAATTTGCTGAAAGAATTTCTCTCTCCAATACAGGTGAGCAGGTTTAGTCTTAAGAACTACAAGACTGTGTATTACCCAGAGAGAACATGCTATACCCAGAGGACCACCCACACCCAAGAGAGATGAGCCACGAGTGTTAGTGTTACTCTGTGTTCCAGGTAGGGTATTGAATGGCTCAGATGGGATTAACCTGTTTGCCCACTCTTGCCAAAAGGCCTGGGAATGGCACAAATCTCCCTGGCCCTCCTTGGGTCCTAAGCACTGTGTTCTAAGAGTTTGGGCTCAGTGGACCCCTGGCTGTGGTCAGAGATTTCAGTCTGTACTGTGGTAAGCAACTCACTCCAGTCTCCTCCTTCCCTACATCTGCCTGGCCTCACACACTGACTCCTACAAAAGGCCACTGTGACTGGACTTCAACACCCTGTCTCTGATTCCCACATTCCACTCACAAACATTAAAAAAGAGGGACCACGCATTATTCTAAGGGAGCAGGAAGGTGGAGATTAGACTCCGCCACTGAAAAATGGCTGAGGTGACCCTTCGCCTGGTACCTGCCGCCCCTGTGAGAGGCTACTATGGGAACAACCATGCTGTCCGTTTATCTTCATGGACAGAGGTACGCTTATCTTTCCCCAAGCACATCCACAGCTGGTTGTGTCCACAGATGCCCGTGACAACTCTGTGACATGGGTAAGGATGACATTCCCCAGGGAAAGACTGAGGCTCCGGAGAAATGGATGACTTTGACAGAGCTACACTAGAAATCAGGTTTCTGATCCTTGGTACAGGATTCTGCCCTCCCTACCTAAAATTAAATAAATAAATAAATAAATAAATAAATAAATAAATAAATCTTCTGTATTTGAGGGCTCAGTGACCAAGAGCAGTCGTGGTTATTTGTAAACAACCTGAGGACCCACTCATGCGGTAATTTGCGATTTTGCTGATGCACAGGTCTGAACGTAGCGCATGCTGCAAAGCTTGTGTGCGGAGGACAGATGGAGTGAGTGGTGGGGGGAGGGGTTTCAGAAACGCAGCCAGTTCCCCATCATGCACTCACATTATTGATTTCCCAGGAAAAGGCCTGTTGAGCATGTCCTCCTGCAACCAGGATTGGAGGACCGGCTTACTCTAAGGGACCGTGGGAGGAGCTCAGTGTCCCTGCAAAGGGGAGAGGTGCAGGAGGGCTGGGGCAAAGACTGAGACATGGCCATCTGCTCACAACCATGTGGGCTGCTGAGGGCATCTCTGGCAGCAGGCAAGTGGGAGGGGCCTCTGGGCCAGGACAGGGCTAGCCTGGGTCTCCGGGACCCCAGCCTCCGTATCTCAGCAACAGAGGTCTGTTCTCTTGCTCTCCGCTCCCTCATCCCTTCTGGAAGGGCCACTCACACCCTTCCCACCCTTTCCTGAAAGCCTAGGAAAACCCTGTGCCCAAGAGGTTATCATCAGAAAGATCCTCCTGCTGGCAAGGATTAGTATCCCCCAGGGTCTCACCTAGGGCCTCAAGGGCCTCGGCCTCACCCCTCCAGCCCTGCTCACCTCTGAAGCTCAGCTCACTGTCACTAACCCCACAGTCCTCTGCCGAGCTCTCCTTCTCCTGCTTGCTGCCTCCCCGGCTCCTCTTGACACTTTTGTAGAACTGGCCCCAGCGGTGCCGCCCCGCATCCTTCTTCAGCCTTTTCTCCTTGGCCCTTCTGTTCTGAAACCAAACCTGCCACAAAGCAAAGGGAAAACATTCAGGGGTTACCTTAAGACCCAGGCCACAAGGCTAACACTCAGGAGGTACCCAAAGTTCCTGGACCCTCAAGGCAGGTAGCGGAAAGTGGGCCAAAGCTTTGGTAGTGTGCCAGAACAAAGTGCCGGGGGCCCACTGTCTCCTTGCCTGAGCCTCACACCCCAGAACTCAGATCTCTATACACCAGTTGCCACAGCTCACCAGGTGTCACTCATGCCCAAGTGTCCCTCAGGCAGGAGACACAGACCTGCCTCAGGCCTAGATCACTCAGGGGCAAAGCAGTGCAGGTGTCTCACCTGTACCACTCTCATGTCCAGGCCTGTCTCAGAGGAGAGCTGCTCCCTCACGTGCCGGGCAGGCTTTGGAGAGTTCTTGTAAGCATTCTTTAGTGTCTCCAGCTGCTTTGCTGTGATGGTCGTCCGTGGCCTCTTAGCCCCAGCCTCCGAGTCATCTGTATGAAAACCACCTTAATGGAATCAGCTGAGGAGAAGTAGCCAGGCCTCCTCTGCCCCACTTCCTCTCTCCAGACAACCTCAGGGGAAGAATAGGGAGTACACCTCACGCAGGGACACTGTCATGGGGAATACTCTGCTCAGACACCGTCTCAGGCTGTCAAAGGAAGGAGCCAAAATACAGTCTGTCCTGAGCTGCTTCAGGCTGCCTGCCCCCTCACCTCTTCAGAGCCTCCTGCTCCACTGGCCCATCCTAGGCCTTGTTGACTCTGCCAGCTTAGCCGGCCTCACAACTGAAGGGAGCCTCCACCTCACCAGTCAGACCCACTTACCCCCATCCCTGGAGTCATGACTTCAACTTAATGCTCAAAACTCATAAGACATATTGAATAAAATACATATCGTTCCATGAAACATGATTAGCTTTCACGGTGTTGATGAACACTTAGTTGAAAAGAAAAATGAAGTTCAAACTGTGGGTCACAGTCAAATTTTTTGAAAAGCACGCATTAAGGACTAGTTCAGGGCTAGTTAAGGACTAGTTTAGGGCAACACACTGGTCAGCAAAAGTCTTCAGTAGGTTTCCAGTAGTCAGCCTCAAGTTCTTGTTAACCCTAGGTTGTGACATTTGGTCACAGAGTGACATCCTGGGTTCAGTGATTCACAGTGAGGTGCAGTTTGTCTGTCTCCCAGCCCTTAGACTTGGCTTTGCCCCGCGTGCCTGGGGGAAACCTAAAAACAGAATCGGCAAGAAATAAAGTGGCCCCCCACTTCTCTGAGCCCCCACATGTGTTCTTGCCGTTCTCCCTACCTTTTCCCCTCTTCCTTTCCATTTAAAAGAAGCTCTTAATTAGGAACAATAATGCCCAACATTTATTACGTGCCTACTGTATACAGGTTTGCTACGGGACTTACGTACATTCAGTCCCTGGTTCTAGGAGATGCTAGGAGTCAGCACACTGCCTGGCCCTTCCCAACAGACTTACAGGACTCATAACATAACTCTGTTTGATGATGCAAATCTAAATTATATGAATGAAGTGATGTGCTTTCAAAATATGCAGATGGCCTTCATGTAAAAACTTCCAAATCATGAAACAGGAAAAAAAGTATAAGCATATACTCCCAGCTACTGTAGAGGCTGAGGCAGGAGGATCACTTGAGCCCAAGAGTTTGAGGCCAACCTGGCTAACACAGCAAGAATCCCTTCCTCAAAAGAAATAGTGTGTGTGTGTGTGTGTGTGTGTCAGTGTGTGTGTGTCAGGGTATATGTATTTGTATGTCAGGGTGTGTGTGTGCACGGCAGAGTGTGTGTGTGTGTGTGTGTGTGTGTGTGTGTGTGTGCATAGCAGGGTGTATGTGTGTGTGCATGGCAGGGTGTGTGTGTGTGTGTGTTTGTGTGTGTGGCAGGGGAGGGGACTGAATTCCTGAGAGTCAGTTAGTTTCAGAGCAGGTTGGCCAAGTGAATTAGGAAGCATTTTCTCACAGCCCATGTCCGTGCCCTTCACCATGGAGGAGGCTGGTTGGTACAGCAGCACTGCCCACGACCATGGGACTTTCTTCATGTGATTATGGGAACTATTATGCTGTTATTTTAACATTCGCTGTTATTATAATTTAAAATCTTTTTTATATCCTATAACAATGTCATCCAAGTATTCATTAAGTGGTGGTGGCAGTGCTCGTGCTGAAAAATGTACCCAGAAATCAATAACGTTGGTGCGGAAGTTAAATGTGATAAAAACACGATGAGGAAGGCCAAGCAAGACCACGACACCACGGGCTGTTAATTTAGGAGAGAGCATTCAGCAAGGTACCGAGATAATGCTGAGAAAATAAAAAGTAGCATTAAGGCGAAATACAGTTTGGTTATGGATCGCTGTGACTGCAGAGTACACCCCCACAATGCACACTTAGAGCACTAATTCCCGTGGAAAATTAGCCTTAACATATGTTCATTTTGAATTATGCAGCGTCTCCTAAAACTTGTCCCTGGCATAAAACGCAGGATCGTTATATTGAAAATGTAAATATCGCAGGCGGTGAGATGAATGGACAAAGCCATTCCCACTGCGATGCAAATCGCTGATATGAGACCCTTTGTTTAGCTCAAGGGAGGGAATTATGAGCCTGGAAGAAGGTTTACAAAAACAGGAAGAAATGACAACTAAAAACAGCCAAACATCCCCTACCATGTCAAGGTCCTTGCATGGGAGGGGAGGCCCTAGCCTGTCTGACAGCTGGAGACAAGGGACACTTAGGAAAGAAGAACACGGACCTTCCCTTTGGCTGCTTTTAATCCTTTAGCGCACTTCACTTCCTGTCTACATTTCTCTGTGCTAGGCCCTTGCTCTTATTTTGCATTCCCTTTTATAAGCAACTTTCTAGTTAGCCCCAGGAGACACCCCAGTGTGGCAAGGACTTAGCCAGTTATACAACTTGCCAGAGAAACTCCAAGCCTATAAGCTGCCCACCCAGCCTTGGGTACCAAGACCAGTGTCCTACAGAAGGCTACAGTGGGACAAACTCCTTCCATAAGATGACAAGGCCTGTCTGTATCGTTCTTGCTTCCCCTGTGACCTTACTGATAACCTCCCTCCTCTCTGGAATCATTCACAGCACCGGAGGTTGTGGGCTGAGAACAGCCTGCTCCCCACCTCACAAGGTCAACATGAGGTCTTTGACAAGGCAAGGCAGGATAGGCCCAGGAGAGGCATTGCTTTCCTGAAGGTCTGGTAGAGGTCATCAGAGTTCTAAACTGCCTTGTTATCTCTGTGTTGATCCCCTGCTGTGACATCCTGGTGGACTCCAAAGCAACAGCATGGAGCTTTAAGGAACTAGAGAAGTGGTTCTCAATCTATAGGTTTCAACCTCTTTGGGGTCACCTAAGGCAACCGGAAAACACAAATATGTATAGTATGAATCATTTTGCAGTAGTAAAATTACAGTTCCCAAGTAGCAACAAAAATAATTTTATGGTTAGGGGTCACCACAAGATGAAGAACTGTATTAAAGGGTCACAGCAAGAGGAAGGTTCAGAACCACTGAACCAGAGTGAATGAGCGCATCAAGGCAGAGGTAGGTCTGAGAGGGATCTATAGAGGTCTCTGGTCCCTGTGGGAAGAAGACTAATGTCTCAGTCCACCAGGAGAGGCCAGAGCTAGGAGTCCCGAAGAGAGAGAAGGCTCCTGTCCTGTCTTGCCACAAGCCAAAGCCAAGGTTGGCCCCGCTGACTCACCACAGGGCCCTAAAGAATTGCCTCAGCCTGCTCCCCACCACGAAAATCTAACTTCTCCATGTATTTATCAGACCCAGATAACTTGGGTAACTGAGTCCAGGAAAGAGCTAGAAAGAAATAATGAAATTGGTTGGTGGTTTGTTTTCCATCAAGCCCAGACCATCAACAGAGCTGCCTTCCACAGAAATACCGGAGTTGATAAAAATGCTAGTCAAGGGTAAAGGACTCTGAGGTTCTAGGAGTTGTGGCTTAGGAAGCCTAGATTAGGTTTGGTGGAATTCTGGATTAAGATGCAGGACACGATACCCTCGCCCTCCTAGCAGAGCTGTTAGGGAGAAGCGAAGAGTCAGGAGTGCTTCAGGAAAGTGAGAGTCAGGACTGAACTTCCTGGAGAGACTATGGGGAATGCACCGGTCTGAGCCCTGTTCAGATAGCGAGGGCCTCTGCTCTCTGAGGCTATGACAAGGAGGACAAGCACAACAGCTTCTCAGGCTGCCTAGCTGAGGCCAGGTTCACAAGGGTGTCTGGGAAACACTGAAGGGTGACCTCAACCTATTCTGAGCTGTGAGTTTCCACTGCAGTGTGGGCTGTTGCCTTGAGGTGAGGTAGGGGCCATCAGACTGTTGAGTCTCCCTAAACATGGCTCCTCCCAGTGACTTCCCTGAGTGACTGACTGACTGACTGACTGACTGACTGACTGACTAACTGACTGACTGGCTCACTGACTGACTGACTGACTCACTCACTGACTCACTGACTCACTCGCTGACTCACTCACTGACTCGCTGACTCACTGACTCACTGACTGACTGACACACTTGCTCAAGCTTCAGGGCTTCCAGCACTCAAGAGTCAGTTCTCCTGAGGCTACAGTCTGAGGAGAGGGAGGAGACAACTGAAAACAAACCAACCCTGCAAGTCCTGTAGCTGTTGCTGGCTGCATCCTGTGAGAAATGAGATGGTGAAGAAGGTATGTACTCCAAATATACCCCTACACCTCCTATCAAACAAGCTCCCAGGTACCCCTCAGCCCACCAGCTGTGCTCCAGGCAAGGAAACCAGTGAGTTCACTTCATAAGGACCTTAGCAGCTCCCAATAACTACAGCTTATTAATGCTTCACAAGGCCGGCAAGGCCTGAGGGTTGGGGGTTGCTCAGAACTGAATCTCTGCCGCAGAGCTCTGGTTACAGTTCTTGGACTGAGCACCTGCAGTGTCCCGAGGGCTAGACAGGAGGGACTGAGAGAGGCTGGCACCTCAGTCAAGCACACAGCCTGCAAAGCATTGGAGGAGAGTGAGCAGGGCCACTCTGCTTACCGTTTTGCTTGGCTGTCTCGTAGTCTTCCTTGCACACTAGCCGGCCGTCCTCCATAAGGTAGAACTCGTCCCCCGTGGCCAGCTGCCGGTTGCAGATGATGCAGGCAAAGCAGTGCAGGTGGTAGACAAAGTCCTGAGCCTTGCGGACCACCTGGGTCGGGGGGATGCCCTGCTGGCAGGCTGTGCATTTTGTGCCAAAGCGCCTGTCAGGGCAGCAGTAAAAGAAGTAAAAACAGGGAGGTTGGGATTGGGGTCTCATCAACCCTCTCCGGCCCCACCACACCCGTGTTCAGGGAACACCAAACTTTATGGTACTCTGGCCTCCCACTAGCTTCATGGCTTTGTGTCCTGGGTGCTGTTACAGAAAACAAAGGGGAGGTGGTCAGAGCCAGAGTCACCAGTTCCCTTCCCAAGGCTAACATTCCAGGGTCCACGGGGAGACCCTCAATGCATGAAGGCAGTGGGAGAGACTCCTAGGGGCCCTCCAGGGCAGGAAGTCACCCTTCACCTCCTGCTGCTTGTGGTGTATCTTTTCCTAAAAGACCAGCCTAGTAGGGAACCCTGTATGCCGTGGGACACTCAGTCTAGCACACATAGCCTTCTGCAGGGTTTCCCATAGGAGAAGCCCTGTGCAGCTAGCTGGCTGAGGGACAGCACATGCATGTGCCCAAACACTCTCAGGAGGGTGAGGCTCTCCTGAAGTCTTCACCCATTCCTTCTGAATGCTCAACCCCCAAAACACACACATACACACACACACATACACATATACACATGCACACACACACATGCACACACACACTAAGCACACAGAAAAGCACAGCCCTCTCCACGCAGCTCTGGGATATCATGGTCCTTGGTTGGCCCAGGAAGCCACACTATCAAAGCCTTACTATATGCTCCAGTAAGGAATCTGCAGATCTCCCTTAGGAAAAGCCTGCTTCCTGCAGCTCTCTGTTCAAATGCTTTCCAGACTGGCAGGAAGGCAAGAGGATGCCATCCACTGCCTCCGTTTACCGGGGCAAGCAAGAGAAAGGAAGGATACATTGGAAGCAGCACCCAGTGAGATCTTTGAAGTCCATCTCCGCATCCCAGACATGGACACACACAAAGCCATAGTAGTGGCTACAGAAATGCTAGGGAGAAATGCTAGGGTCAGGCAGCAAAGAGGGTGCTTGGCCACAGGTAATTCTTTCCCAGTCTGGAAGGAAAGAGGGAGGGAGGCAGGAGGGGCTGGGAAGCTAGGGCAGAGTTTAAAACAGCAATCAACCTAATTATTCATGACACTTCACACAGCAGAACTTTATCTTCTTCAGGATGAGAGACTTTGCCTAATGGATCTGGGGAAGGTTTGATTTTAATGGTCCTTTTAACTAATGCTTATAGGCAGCCTGATTTCCCCTGAAAGGACAGTACATATTTCATCCACATTAATACCAAATAAATTAATTATGGTCATGGCTATCATGATGAATCCCAGATTAATGCAGAATGATGGGTCTCTTATGCAGCAGTGATACCTGCTGAGGGGCTGCACAGGCCCGCAACAGGCATGGACAGCTGTGGCTTCCACAGCCCTCCCCCAGCATGGTGTCCTGGAGAGAAATGGAGGTTTCCATATCAAGAGTAATTCTCCAACAGCCAGAAGTGTCGCTGCTTTTCTGAAGCTGTATGAGAAAGGAGCTGGGTATGGGGGGCTGAGATGTGCCTCTAGAAAAAGCTAACTGCACAAAGCAGGAGTTTGGGGTCTTAGGAGCCCCCCAAATTGGTCAGAATCCTGCCTCAGAGGCACCTGGGTTTTTATCAGACATTCAGAGGGATGCAGAACCCAGAATAGTTTCTATTTGCTGAATCAAAAAAAAAAAAAAAAAGAAAGAAAAAAAGAAAAAAAAGAAAACAGAGGCTGTTCACAGAGGGTAAACATAAGCGTGGAGAGCATGAGGCCAGGTCTGTACCAGCCTCAAGTGCCCAGAGCATGGGTGACATCCAGGCTTCCTCCACAGCTGCCCCTGGTTTAAACTCACAAGGCAGGACAGCTCTGTCCTATGTGTGTGAGCGGCCGTGTGTCCTTCTGTGTGGGACAGTGGGACAGAAGGCAGACAGGACCAAAGCCTGTATCTGTGTCACTAAAAAATGTTCTCAACAGTTCTACACTTTCGCCATCCACCCCTGCTGATGAACAATGCCTCTGACATGCTCACCACAACCCTTCCAAGAAGCTCCGGAAGGAATGGGGGTGTCCATCCACACCTGCTGCTGAAGATGCCGGGCACAAACCTCTCTCCAGGGAAGACCTCTCTAAAGCCAGTCCTACCAAGGGGGAGGGGGCTGGGGGGAGACACCAGAGTAGAGCAGGACCCTGCAGCAGCCTCTCTCACAAGAAAGCCTCCTTTGCTGGCCTCTAAGAAGCCACGGGGCTTTCAGTAGCCAGAAGCCAACAGACATCAGAGCAACAGAGATGTGAAAGATAACCGGGGATAAATTTAATCTCCTCCGGACAGTGATGCATGCTCGAGGGTGGAAGTGCTCAAGGAAAATGAAAAACAAATGGACTTGCCCACCAGCGTTTTTCAGCCACTGAAGCAATTTTTCTGATTGTGGGATTTATACCAGTGGGAAGTGGAAGCCGTCTCTCGATACCTTTTTCTCCTGAAGCATGGCCAACAGGATCCTTGCCAGGGGTACTTTGTGCACTGTCTTGGACCTGGCGCTCCCCTGGCCTGTCCCAGCCCCAAGGAACAATCCAGCCATAGCCAGTTGTCCCAGAATAAGTGGGGTGGGGCAGGTTGTATGTGACAAAGACATTGGACTCTAGTGTCCAATATCAGACCAGGAATAGTCACAGATGAAGAAGCTGTGGCAGGCGATATATTTGTCATGTGACTAGAAAAAATGTAACATACTGCCATGTTAGAAAATCTTGGGCCTGGGCTGGAAAAATGTCTCAGTGGTTAAGAGCACATATTGTTCTTGCCGAGGACCTGAGTTCAATTCCCAGCACCCACTAGGCAGCTCACAGCCACCTAAGAGCCCCAGCTTCAGGAAGCTAATAGCTTTCTCATCTCCTCAGGCACATTCACAGACACATACACACAGAGAAATAAAAATTACTGGGCCCAAGATAAACTAAAACTCTAATCGTAGCTGCTGTACAGAGAGCCAGTGGTCCCAACAATAGTCTGACTGGATTTGAAGGATGCCTGGGTAAGGGAAGAGATGGCAGTAGCTATGGAACTTGGCTTCTGGGGGATTTCACAGGCAGCACCCACCCTGTTGCTATCACCAAGTATTTACTGTGTGCAGTCACTGCCTACTCCACAAGTCCTCACCCTGGCCTCACTCTCAGAAGGCCATTCCTGTCAACTGTGCCTGGCTGAAAGCTCATGGGACAGCAGCTAGAGCTTATCCAAGCACAGAAATGCACAGCAGGGGCTGGGGCCTGGGGCCTGGGGCCTGGGGCCTGGGGCCTGGGGCCTGGGGCCTGGGGCCTGGGGCCTGGGGCCTGGGGCCTGGGGGAGGGAATGTCTAGCATTCCCAAGACACTAGGCTTATACAGTGCCACAGAGAGAGAAATGGATGCTAGGAAGGACTTGCTGATGGTTCACCTCTCATCAGCCCCTCTTCCTATCCTCACCTAGCATGCACTAGGGAAGCAACCAGACCCAATGAATTAATGAATGAATAAATGAATGAACTCCTGAAAGGTGTACCTGAGTAGCCATGAAAGAACAGTTCCCAAGAGCAAAACAACAGCTCCTGTCGAAAGCTTTTCAAGTGAGGACATGACATAGAGTCCCATGCTGAAGCTTACTAAAACAAGGACAACTACTGCCATTGTCACCAGTCATCCCACAGATGTCCTCAGAGTGTCCCAGCTGGAAAGTGGGTACTGTACCGCCTTGTAACAGATGAGGAACTGGGGCAGAGAGAGGCACTGTGCTGTTCCAACTTGCCAGCAGCAAATGAGAGAACAAGGGTTTGAACTCAATACCTCCTAAGCAACACAGGTGGCACACAGCCAGCGTCATTGCAACAAACACAGATCTGGTGCCTGGGATGGCTTAAGATGCTTGTCAGCTTGGTTGACTGAGAGTCACCTGGGAGGTTAGTAGAGGCTCTGCCTGTGTCTGTGAGGGTGTTTCCAGAGGGAACTGACTAAATGGCGAAAGACCTGCCTTAGTGTAGATGGCACCATCCCATAGGTTGGGGGTCCTGGGTGCAATAAAGGAGAAAGGCTAGCATGCAGGTGATTGCTACTCCCTCATCAACACAAGGCTAGCTGCTCCTCCATGCCGTCTCCACCATAACAATATGGAAGCCATTAAGAGCCACAGCAAATCTCTCCTCTCTCGAGTTGCTTCTCTCAGGGATTTGTCTCAGCAACAGAAAAATGGTACAGTACCCCTGACCAAAATCAAGCTTGAACACAGGACCTCACGTCCCTCACACGTCCCCAGAAGCACCTGAGCCATGGAGTCCCCAGTCCCATAAGGCAGGGATCATTGTAGTAGTCCTCACCCCAAAGTATGTGCACACACAACACAGCTCAAGGGCTAAGGAAGTGCCAAAGACATCAGAGCCATCTCTCAGTGCTACCTCTGACCCCAGGAAGCGCCAGTCCTTCTGTCCTTGTCGCCCCTGGTCTGTGCTCCTGTCTCTGACAACCCTTCTGATCTTGCTGGGGCTGGGCTGGGGCATTTACCAGTGCAAGGACATAGTCACAGTGTCTGGAGCCTGTGGAAAGACAACAGTGGGAAGGCCCTACAGACACAGAACTTCTAGGACACAAAAATCCTACCCTACAGACATCCCACCCTTCGATGGTTTTAAGCACTGTCATGTGACCAGCTCCACACAATGGTTTGTGGTCACTGAAACAGCACTAAGTGTCCCCATTCACCAAGCTTCTATGCACGTCAGACCCTGTGAATACACAAGCCACCACCCCTCACAGCCAGGACCTCACCTCATCACCCTCTTGTCTTCCCCATGACCCTCACTGTCACCCCAGCATCCTGCACTCAGTCCTTGGTGACTATAGTCCCAGCTCAGCATCGTACCTGCCAGCATCTCTGGTGGCTTCATCACACAGGCCTCCTGTGCTGCCCGTTTTGGTACCTGATCTCTCCTAGAAGGTCATAGCCTTCACCCTTCCTCAGCTGCTCATTCTGACAGTCTACCCAAGACCTTGTCCCCAGTCATCCCACTGTGGGGTGACATCCCCCTGTTCACTCTTCTCAGAGTACACTCTAGCACTGACTCCAGGATACTGTGCTGTCACCGTCCCTGACCCTGGCTCTCACACTCCAGCCCTGTGGCCTCAGTTTTATCTCTGTCCAGCAGATTCCACATCCATCTCACTAATCCTTCCCTCACAGCCCATGGCTTTGCTGGCTTCTCACTACCTTCACAGTCCTCTCCCCAAAGCAGAGGTGTCTTGAAGGAGAGCAGAGCTTAGGGAAAGTACCCCACTGCTTAGGCTTCCTATAAATAGTGATACACACCCCAAGAGGACCCCGGGAATCAACATAGTACAGTTACTGATTTTCCAAAGAGTAGCCCTAGAAAGAGATCTACCATGTGTTACCCCAACCCACTCTCCCAGCCACCATGGTAGCAGGAGACTTTACTGGCTTCCTACAGCTTGCCTGAGCTACTACCATTTACAGCCAATCCTTCCCTTAGACACAGGGTGCCTGATTCCCCAAGCATCTGTCCCCTCTGCCTTGCACATCACTCTACCTGCTTCCTTGACCCTTCCCTTCAGCACACAGGACAAATGACACTATTTCAGATACTTGATCCTACAATGGTCATCTATCACCCATTTCTCTATGACCCTTTAGAGCAAACTCCACACCCTATGGCACCTTCTACATAGCTCTCTACTTTGGCGAACTCCTCTGAGGTGGTCTAGAATCAATGAGTTCAGTATCCCCAGTCCAGGCTTCTCTTGAATCCAGCTACTCGGTGTGCTGCCCGGACAATCAAGCCTACACTTGATAGGTCAATGTACAGCTTCATATTGCTAAGTCCAGTGGTCAGCTCTTACCTGCTCCCGGACCCCAGCATCCTACCCCTAGAAATGTGTCCCCTTCCCAGAGCAGACCCTAGGTTCCCAAGAACACACGGGTGCTCACTCCTAGAGCATCCACACAAGAGCCTATTACAGATTAGAGATGGGTAAGGTGACACCACCTCAAAGCTGAGAGTCATGGTGATGAGATTGGGTCCTAGAGCCCTTCCCAGGGGCTCCTCCATCATGCTTGGCCACTGAGAGGCAGGCAGTAGGCACCAGGCCAGTTCACCCTCCTGTGTGCAGGAGCTGCCACCCCATGATGCACCATCCACCATCCTGAGGAAACAAAATACTGCCTAACTTGATTTTATGCTTTAATTGCGTGGCGGTGATTTACAGCTGGCTGTATATTTTTTTTCTCGGCTGACACCTTCCTACATGTATTTCTTTTATCTATCACCGCACTTGACAGGTGAGTTGCTGATATTTACTGTTACTGTATGTACCAATATTTCCAACATATATCACCGCCCACTGTAAGGCCACAGCCATGTCATGGGCACATAAAGCTCTGCCCAGCGACGGCCAGCCTGCTCCACACATAAATGAGAGCCTTTGGGATGGGGGCATAGCCCCTGCTAACGGCATGCAATTACACAGTCACATGTCCACAGTGCCAGGATTGCCCCACTGTGATCTCAGTTTTTAATGTGTCTATTCAGTGTATGTGTAGTATGTGTATGTGTGCGCATGCGTGGGGGATGCAGATGCTGTAGCCTATGTGTGAAGGTCAGAGAGCAGACTCGAGTGTTAGCCCTTGCCTTCTACCTTCTGTGAGATAGGGACTCTAGTTTATGGCTGCATATGCCAGGCTAGCTGTTTCCTACCTTATAACAGGTGTGCTGGGATTATGGTATGTGCTGCTAGGCCTGGCTTTACATGGGTTCTCACTGCTTGCAAACCATCCACGTTACCCACAGAGCCAGTTCCTTACTGTTATTGTTGTTGTTGCTACCGTTGCTGTTGTTGTTACAATTATTATTTAGTTTTTCTGAGACAAGATCTCACTATGTAGCCCTGGCTGACCTGGAGCTCAACCTGTAGACCAGGTTGGCCTTGAACTCACAGAGATCTACCCGCCTCCCAAATGCTGGGGTTAAAGGCATGTGCTGCCATGCCTGACAATTATTTGGGCTTAAGAGTATGAAGTATTGTTATTCTGAGACGAATGTTACTTGAGAAGACGTAGTAACCTAACCCAATCCCCTCAGCTCATATAGAAGGGAACTGGAGACCAAGACAGGCAGTGACTTGCTCAGGACCACACAGCTCAGCCAGTGAGAGAGAGTTTGGCGTGTCTAATAGTCAGTCTCCATTGTCAGCTTGACCAGATCAGATTCAGAATCATCATGTAAGTGGAGTCTGGGCATCCCTATGAGGATGGTTTTAGGAAGGTTTAAGTGATTAGGGAGCCCCCACCCTGCATGTGGGCCACACCTTTCCATCGGCTGGCCTTCTGGACTGAATAAAATGCAGAAAGGGAGCTGAGTACCAATACTCACTCCTCCCGGCTTCCTGAGTGTGGACACAGCATAAAACATCTTGCCTCACGATCCTAGCACCATGCTTGTGCTGCCGTGAGGGGTTCGTAGACAGGGACCCAAAACAAGCCCTCTCTCCCTCAGGTGGCTCTTCTCGGGTCTTCTACCACAGCAATGAGAAAACTAACGAATAACTAGGCCACATGTGCCCTCTCTCCCTGTTGGACTCAGATGTGCTTCCTAAGAAGTAATGGGGCACAGAGAACCTGCACCCCCAAAGCTTTCAGAAGGCCACTCCTCCTCCCTGCACCTCCTCCAGCCCACACATCCCTTCCTGCCAAGCCCTTCCCTGGCCACCTCACTCCCATCGCCTCCTGAAACTTCCAAGCTCAGCAGTCCTTGTCCCACAGTCTGGCTCCCCTTCATCCACTGCTGAATCTCTGGCCAAGGTCACACCAGTGTTGTCAAAGCCAGTGTCTGGCCTGTGGGGTGCTGCCCAGCCCCCTGCAGTTTTGTAACGCACCAAGCATGTCATCTGCATAACCTCATTCAAACATTCAACAAACAGCCTTGTAGGTAGCTGACACTGTTATTCCAGTTTCATAGATGGCAATAGACTTGGAACAGTCGTCTCTTTGGTCCATGGTAACCCTTTCCACCTAAGAGACCCTCTTTGCTCTGAGTTAGTCAGCTTCTGCCAAAGGGCTGGCTCAGCCTGGGATATTTGATATGGGCCAGGGGCCATGCTCTTGCCCCGAGCTTCTGCACACAGAAAGTCTTAAACTCTGAGCTTGCCCCCTGCAGCGAGATGCTAGATGAGCTCTGAGTCCCAAACTACAGTGGAAAGGGGACTTGGAGACAGAGCGACACTCACTCCCTTAGGGTTTTCTTTTAGTTTGGTTTGGGTTTTGCTCTGCTCATTGCTAACATTGACCACAGAATCCAACCCTCTTCTGTTTCCCCCCCTCAAAGTGGGATTCTAGGGACATAGAAAGTTCTCCAGGAAGAGAGTCACAAATCAGACACTGACTCCGACAACCGAGGAGTGACCTTGGCTAGAGACTCAGCAGAGGATGAATGGACACCAGCTTGTGGGACCGGGAGGTGGTGGGAGTTAGCTGATCAGAGAGGAGCCTGACAGGAAGGGATAAATGGGTTGATGGAGGCTGGCTGATAGCATTGGTAATGCAGAAATGTCTATCAGGAACCTATGGGACAGGGCAGCGGGGATGACAGAGGCTTTGAGGTGAACCGCTGTGACTTGCCACACGAATGGGCAGGGATGAGAGTGACGGAGAGAATTAAAAGGCTTGCTACCCTGCAGCTGGGCTTAATGCTGCCCACAGCTGCCACTCCCGTGTCACCCAGATCCTCTGTGCTTGGGGACCTCGTTTCTGCAGCCCAGTGCCATCTGCCCCCAAGCTGATTTGCAACTGTTTGGTTCCAAAGAGTCCCCCATGGCAGGAGATCCTAAGATGTGATTTCCACAGATGTCGGGAGACTGGGCTCCAGAGGATGGACATAGCGCACGGCTGAACTCAAGGGCTCTGGGTGGTCAGACAACCCTGGGCTCATCACCACCTGATATATGGCTGCTGGTCCCCTGGGAGACCTGCTGGGCTAAGTAATTGCTTCTGTCTTGATTACTGGCTGTCACAAATGACTGTGGCTTGGCCCCTCCTGTATGTTCAAGTCTTACAAATATCCATGCACACAGACACTATCGGGACCATCCGATCGTTACCTTAAAAGGTGTAATTTGTTTAGCAAGGGAATTAGACTATAAACTATTCAGAAATTATGGAAAGCCACATGTCAAAGAGACCCTCCTGCCTGCAAGTTCCTCAGTACTGTGTGTGTCTGTGTGTGTATGTGTTTGTGTGTCTATATGTGACTGCATGTCTACCTGTCTGTGTGTCTGTCTGTCTGTCTCCCAGCAGGTCTATAGTTATCAGAAATTCAAGCTGACTGAGTAAAAATCTGGCCCCGGACTGCATTCACAGCCATTAACCAGTCCCAAAATGGCACTGACCTAGAGGAACAGGCTCCCCTTCTAATCCCACATCAAAATCAGTTGTTCCAATGACCTGACACTGCCACAGCCTCTGCCTGGAGCACTGTCTGGCCCCAGTCTTTTTGTAGCCTTATCACCTTAGCCTCTGATCCTAGGACAAGCCTTCTCTCTTGCTTTGCTACCACTGCCTGGACACACATCACTGCCTGATGAGAACAGCTCGTCATGGTAACTAGGCTAGCACTTGCTTCATCTTACTCAAGCCCAATAGTAACTCCAGTAGGCTCACATTCTTATTTCTACCTTAGACACAGCCAAGCGAGTGGCTCAATGAAGTCCGATGTCTCAAGTTCACGCTGATTGTAGATTAAAGCCCATCCCTTTTATGAAGTCCACCCAAGGAGAGGCCAACCTTGTTTCTTAAAAATGAAACCATATTCTAAGGGCTCCTGCCTCCAAATCCAATAAAGAATAGAGGAGTTCTGGTCACTGAGGGACTAGGTGGAGGACATCAGCAAAGCCCTGTGCACAGTCAGGAAAACCACCCTGTGGCAGCCAAACAGCCAGCGGGCTGCAACGCGGCGTCCAGAACTGCAAGAATAAATCACACAGCTCCAAGGACGCTGCCTACCTGCCCTTGGCTGACAGCCACCTGCAGATTGACTGGCTGGGGGAGGGGCTGGCAAGGCGAAGAGAATGTTCATCCACATAGCTCCCTGGAGCTGTGTCCTTTACCCCTCCAGAGACCTCTTGGCTACCTAGCAGGGTGAAAGCCTTGTGATTGGAGGGGGTACCCCCCCAAAAGTACTACCTTTCAGATAGGAGCCTTCTAGGACCTCAGCACCCTAGAAAGCCTGAGCCTGACTCCCACAAGCCCTGACAGGCAGGTGTGAGTACAGATCCCTGGTCATCCAGATCAACTGAAACTCCCTACCTCCTAGGATGACCCTGACATCTTCCCTTTATCCAGATGCTGTCTGAACCTCTCTGCCCTCCACTCCACAGCCATGCCTGCTCTTGCATCAGGAGCATCGTGGTTTCTCTCTCAAACCACATCAACCAACAGGACTCATTTCTCTGTGACTTAGCCCCTGACCCACTGCAAACACCCCACACACAAGCCATACTACCCTACCTGGATGTTACCCCCTCTAGATAGTTACAAGTCATCTCTATCAGAGATCCTCAAAGTGGAAGGAGGGTGAACAGGAGAGGTGGGGGCAGCCCCAGCTTTGAAAGAGGAAGTTCTAATAACCACGCCCTCCACATCAGGACCAGACACCCAGAGTCAGTCATTAAACCCCTAAAGCCATGTAGGCGTGGTTACCCACACTAGAGGTTGGTGTGCACTCCTGACAGGCATAGAAAGGCTGGGTACTTGCTTTATGGCTGGCAGGCAGCTAGTAAAAGATAGGACAGATGCTACCAAGATCCATCTGGGTTCACCAAGCTGCTTCTGCAACTCCATTTTGCAGAATGGTCCTATACACCATGGATCTTCTACAGCAGGTGACCTCAGAATCCTTACTTTTTCTAAAGAAAGCAACTGAGCTCAGAGATACTAAGGAATCATCAAATGGTAGCAGGGCAGGAACACAGTTGCTAGAGCAGGGACCCACCCTGGGTGCACTGTGCTTCTGTTAGGAAACTCTCAGGGCTCCCTGTCACCTTGAAGGTAATGAAGCATGAGCTCAGAAGACCTGTTCCCAAGCCACCACTCATCTCAGGCCCTGGCTCTATTACAAGGAGACATATTGAACACATGGTCTGGAAAAGACCTGTTGAACAAATGCCGTGCAACAGGCTTTAAGACGCCTTCTGCATGGATGGTGGCTCTCCTCGTACTGACTGGACTCAGTAAATCACAGCCCCATGTCTATGTATTAGTTGGGGGGGTCTCTTCCCTTGAGCTTGAGGGTTTTATATCCTTTGGAAAAGAGAAGCTAAAGGCACAGAAAGCACAAAAACAACAACAAAAGAAAAATCAACCCACGTTACTGAGCAGGTCAGAAGTTAAAGCCTCCCTGCCTCCGTAAGAAAAGAGCACCACAGAATGTGAACTCCAATCTCCCCACAGTAATTCTTGCTTCGGGTATACAACAACATCGCCCCCTGCTGCCTGTGGCCAGTATTGCCATGGCTCCCTGTGAAAGGACTCCCTTGCCCTGAGGGCTCTCTCAGTTCCTGCTCTTGGCTGCCGAGAGTACACACTCCGAGGGCATTCACTCGCCACATCCTATTCTTGGCTTGCATATTGCACATGGAACACACAGGAAGAACAACTTTGTGGCTATGTAAAACAATAAAATTATTGCCCTGCATCTCGTTTCGGGCAAACAGATTATTCCAAGACCTTAGATCTGCAGTGCCAGTGCCAGTCAGCAGTATGCAGCAGCTGCCAGAAAAGACAACAGAGTACAGAGAAACGATTCTCCCTGACTCGGACCAGTGTCTTCCAGATCCCACATCAGAGAGCACACTGTGACCTGATGGGAAAGTTCGTGGTACCTGTCACTTTTTTGTGGGGGTAGAGGGAGTGGGACAGGACAGAGTTACCAGGGGATAGCTTGCTCCCTCCTCCCCCTACTCTTACCTAAGATGGGACCTTCAGCATCAGTTCGTGCCCAAGAAGCCTCAGTCCCAGAGAGTTGGATGAGGTTCATAAATCAAGCCTCCTCACTGGACACTTGGGAGGTGCCAATCTTCCCCTCTGGTTGATGGCCTTGGCTTTAAGTTCCTTCCTCGAAGCCCCCCTCACAGAGCTAATGGCCTGCTTCAGCACTGAGCCTGTGGCCAGCTCCCTCCACATCAGCCCAGACCCACATCAGCCCAGACCCAACTCTGCTGAGCAGGCTTACAGAACAAAGGAAATAATTAGGGCTGTGTTTCCCAAGACACCAAGCAAAACACAGAAGAAACTGTTCACCAAAGCCCTTGCAAACCCATTGTGGAGTTTGCTGGGACAGGACTCAACTGCTCTGCTGACTGGTATTTCCTGCATGTTTCTCAAATGCAACAACAGTCTGTGGGCAAGGGTTGAGGTTTATGTGGAGAAATAACACAGGTCCTCAGCCAGCAAGGAAGATAAGACAGGCTCAAGAGGAACAAGCTTGCCTGAGTCAACCATTGAGAGAGAGGGCAGGCAGAGGGTGTGCTGCCTTCCCAGGGCTCCTACTTTCAAGAGCTGTTCTCTGGGCTCCCATAGAATGGTGGGTAATCCTCCTCCCTGGAGGAGAAAGCAGCCTGAAACTTGTGTTGAAACAGGAAGGAAGCAGAGAGCGAGAACTGGAAGCCCAGGTCAGAAGCCTCCAAGAAGGCTGCCTGGCAGTTCTATAGGTAAGGCAGCTGGCCTGGAGAGGCTTGGGAACTTCAAGAAGCAAGTGAGGACCAGTCCGGAGTTGTTGCTACAAGGCCAGGAAAGGGACAAAAGGGAGCCATGGAGGCAGGGCTGCTGAGGTACTCGCCTGAGTGAAGAAGAGCTACAGTGATCCCTCTCTGGCCTCACCTAGGCCCCTCCTGGGTCTAGGGAGACCCTCTTTCCTTGCCATCCTTTCTCCCAGACCCTTGTTTCCCATTCCCTTTCCCAAGCTATAACTAGTTGGACACGATCAAAACTAGACAGGATCCTAAGGCTATGCTTCTGAGGGAGTAAGCCCTGATCCATGGCCCTAACGGCCTCCGCCTCTACACCAGCTACCCTGAGCTGCCAGGATAGACCAGCCAGAATCCCTGTGGACTCTGATGTCTGATTTAGGGACATCTCAATACATGTTCTGCATCTGTCTCTGGGTATTTAAGAAGGTAACTTGGACTTTGCTTTACCTCTGGAGCTCTCTGAGGCTTTCCAAAGTGTAAGAACAAACTGTAGGGTGGTGTCCTTGTCACAAAAGGAGCGATCCCTCCCCCAGCTTCCTCTGATTACACACACACACACACACACACACAGCCAATGAAATCCACCCCATGAGGGCTGCCACACTGCCCAGTCAGGGCACCATTGAGGCAGTAAGACAGAGACAAACATTGTCACCCACTGGGGAAGGGTGTGGTAGGAGGAGCAGAAACAAGGAGAATCAGAGGTAGAGAAAACCAGAGAAAGATGGGAAGAAAGAGAAGCAGCAACCACCCCCACCCCAAAGGAAAGGAAGAGACAGGATCAGTCTCTTCAGGTCCACAAAAATGATTTCCTCAGAATTTCCCACCATTCCTCCTCCTTGTCTCCAAAACATGTGATCAGGAGGCTGTGACTGCCCCTCCTCCAGCTGGTCCCTGATCATGAATGCTTCAGGCCCGGGTGAGCCTCCCTGGCAGCCCCACTTTACTCTCAGGAAGCTCCCCACAGTGCAAGCGAGCACCAGGCTCAGTGGCACTAATGTGTCACCCCCACACCCTGGGCCTGGTTCCCCTTTGCCTGAATGCTCCATGTTGACGAAAGCATCAGCCTCAGGTAATGGGTCCTAGGAAGGACCTAATGATGCAGAAAATAAATTCTGGGAGACTCTCGCTTGCCCAAAGCCCCAGCAAGATTTTCCTGATGAACTCAATCCCAAGATGGAAAGCCCAGGGCAGTCTTTAGAGCCAACCTCAAGTGACATTTCCTCCCAAGAACTTTACATATGTTACCCCATTTAAAGCCAATGTGAAATGAGAGCTCTATTTGTAGCCCCATTGTACAGATAAGCAAACTGAGACACACTAAAGCTAAGTAACTGACTAAAGGAACACAGCCAATAACTAGTTTCAAGCCCAGGCAGGGTTGGGGTCATAACTATCAAGTTTCCATTCCAGACAATGAAACCTACCAACCCTGGCAACCTTCCTTCACCTCTGAGGCCTGAAGGCAGCCAAGGAGACAGCCTTGATTGCTCCTTCAAGTGTGGGGCATGAGCTAAGAACATATGCTCTGAGAGTCCTGAATGACTGGGCAAACTCTGAGCCCCAACTCACTGAGTCAGAAAGCACAGTTCCTCCCACTGGTGAAGCCTAGCCTATGCCCTTTGTCAGATCTCTACTCTGAAGAGCCACGGTGAGGTCAGATGCTAGGTCCCAGGTTGCAACGAGGTTCAGGGGAGGGAGGGACTACAACAAAGGGTCCAAAGACCCTGCAATTTCCCTATCTTCCCTACTGCCTGAGGGAGGCAGAGGCAGCCTGAGGAGCAGCAGGCTGTGACTCACTTGAAGAAATCTTCTTTGCAGTAGACGCTCCCGGCCCTGGAGAAGCATCTGTCGGCCAGCTGCATCTGACAGTCTGCGCACTTCAGGCAGGAGCTGTGCCAGTGTCTGTCCAGGACCTTCAGGATGAACTTATCCAGGATGTGCTGGTTGCAGCCAGCACACTGGGGAATCTCTATGGAGAGAAGAGGGAGGGAGAGGGTATGAGCTTTTCACAGCCAGAGTAGGCCCTGAAACGGGTGCCTCACAGTCTGCCACATTTTCACTACTGGGTAGAAGTTGTATTAAAAAACATCAGCCCAAAGTGAAGCGTGCCTAGGCATGGCCCGAGGCCATCTGGCCTGAGAAGCAGATGCTATCAGGAGTGGGGTTAATCGAGGCCCAGGCCTGAAGGTGCTCAAGGGAAACTCAGGATCTTCATGAGCTGACAAAGATGCTGTGACTCGAGCAGTATGTCCCTGGTGATGTTTTTTTCCTATGCTTCACACAGGAAAATTATACATTGGTTTTCCTGACTCCCTTCCAGACTGGGTTCTGAAGCGGCAGGGATAGAATCAGGGCCTCACACATGCTAGGCAAGTACTCTACAGCTGAACCACAGCCCCAATTCCCAGCTTATGCTTTGATCGAAGTCCACCAACCAGAGGTGCTGAAAGGAACTTTAATTCAGAACTGAGTTAAACGCATGAGAGCTGAGGAACAGACTTGTATCACACTGGTGTGGAAGAGCTGTGGTCCAAGCACCCTAACCAATCATGGCCAAGGCAATGACGTTCTAGAGGGAAAGGCTTGTCCCTGCACACTCAACAGTAAGGTGGCTCCTCCAAGCTGAAAGTCACTCAGCACTTAACAATGGACCACTGTCCACTGCAATAATGAAAGTGGGGTCTGTTGCCTGCAACTGATCTCTAACCACTGCCCCATCCTTTCCCTCAGTGACTTCCTGCTGCTCTGTTTTTCTGACAATTCCATCAAGGGATTGCTTGAGGTTTGATAATATCTTGAACCACTATTTCAAAATCTGTAAAAAAATGATCAGGTCTCCACATGGCTGGAGTTCAAGGACAGCCTGAGTTACATAGAAAATGTGATCCCAGTCTGGGTTCCGTGTGATCCTGTCAGAAGGAAAGAAAGAAAAGAGGAAAAGAAAAGAATGGAGTGGAATAGAAAGGATTATCTGTAACAGGGTGGGAGATGTGGGGACAGGGAACTAGAGAGAGAATGAGGCAAATGTGATCAAAATACATCATATACATGTATGAATTCTCAGAGGGAAACTTATTATTATGTACAACTAACGTATGCTAACAGAAAAATCTCTGGAAGACATGCACGTTCAGAGGAAGCTTTCTTAACTCTCAAGACGCTTGCTTGAACCTGGGATACTTGCTAAACATCATCAACAGCCAGTAACCCCCAAGAGGCCTTGTTGGATCCAGTTAAACCCCAACCTCCCCTGTCCCTTTAAAGCTTAAAGACTACCAGCATTCATTTGAAAATCAGATCTGCTAGTCAGAGCCTTGCTCCCTGACTCCCACACTGAGACAGAGGCATGCAGGCTGGACACTTGCTAATTATCACAGTTTGCATGTCTGCCTTTTTTCCTTTCTTCCTTCCTTCCTTCCTTCCTTTCTTTCTTTCTTTCTTTCTTTCTTTCTTTCTTTCTTTCTTTCTT
>NW_021604588.1:1371012-1376160 GCF_004785775.1 Grammomys surdaster
CTTTCTTTCTTTCTTTCTTTCTTTCTTTCTTTCTTTCTTTCTTTCTTTCTTTCTTTCTTTCTTTTTCACAGACTTTTTTTTCCAAGCAAGGAATGTGGCACACACCTGTTATCCCAGCGCTTGGGAAGCTGAAGCAGAAGGATTAGGGGTTTAAGAGCAGATTAGGCAAGATGCTGTCTCAAACAAAATAAGTCTACCTCTGGGAGAAAGACATTTTTTAAAAACTGGTAAGTAAGTACTTACGGAGGAATTCTAATGGCTCATGATAGCAAACTAACAAGACAGGTGGGAAAGACAGGTGTAAAGTATGAATTCTACTAAGTGTGAATTCTACTACCAGACTGTCTGCGTTTGAAGCCTGGCTCTGCTTTGTCTTCTTGGACAGATGACCACTCTGCCTCAGCTCCTTACTTGGAAAATTGGGGTGATGGGGCCAACACTTCCTTTCAGGATTACTGAGGTGAAGGAATCAACACGTGGGGAAAAGTCAGGGCAAGGCAGGATACAAAGCCTTCCTCCTTCCAGGTTCTCTGTGTTTACAAGATCCGTTCGGGGCTCTAAGAGGTGGAAAGGCCTGCCAGTCTGTCTATGGGCGTCACCTCTCTGGACCTTGATAGGTAGACACCTCACTGCCCTCCAGTGCAGATCGTGGGGCAAGTCAGAAAAGCCTGGGGCATACCTGTCTGCCTCAAAGTATTTATCCAGCCACTCCTTGTGGTCTCTATGGGGGCGGGGGAGGGTGGCACCGGGGGTGAGGGTGGGGTGGGGACCCAGGACAGCAGAGCTTTTGGGGAAAGACTGCTGGCCAGGAGAAGCTGCGTGTAAGTACAGCACAGCGGTGGACAGCCAGGTCAAGTCCAGCCTCCAGCAAAGAATTGACTCCTCCCTCGCCTCAGAAGGGGAGGGGTTAGGTTGGAGGTTAGCAAGGATGCCTGCTCCCACATATCTGTCAGGGAAAGGCAGACAACTCAGAAGCCTTCCAGCTCAAAGAAGTGAGTTAGAGGACAAAAGATGCAGAGCGGGAGGAAGCTGAACAACAAGGATCCCGAGGGGAAGGTCACAGTACAGCACCTTGGCCACTTGACTGCTGAGAGTCGATTGTCGGCTGTGCCAACTACCACCGCTGGGCATCAACCCCCTCCCCCAACCCTCAGCAGAACACAGTTGGTTACACCTTGGTCCCAATGGCTCACCAGAGACTTCTTTGTGGAACCGAGCCTGCTTCTGGATTCTGAGCAGAGGAGTTGGACTAAGCAGCCACCTCCCCCTTGGCTCCAGGACTGCAGCCTAATCCTACCCAATTGTTTAGTCTACTCGGTGCGACTGCTTTGCTAAGACAGTATTTCTCCTTTAAGCTACAAATGCATGTGATGAGAGTGAGGATGTATGGCCATAAAATTTATTTCGAGCAAGGTACCTAGCAAGAGACTTAATATGATGGGTATTCAGGAGAGAATACATTAGGGCTAATGTATGCAGGGAACAGCTCGGGGCGGGAGCGCAGAGCACACCGCGAGAAGCACTGAAGGCTAATCCAGTCTGCAGCTGGGACAGCCGGCTAGGCTGAGACATCCAGCTAGCGGTGGTCAGGGGATGTCTGGGGACTAAACTAGACCCTTGAGTTTGACACAAATGTAAGGTGTATATTAAGGGCACGTTTTATGTTTAAAAACAAAACACACACATACACAAACAACAACAACAACAAAAAAGCCTTCCAAATACATTCCACTGTCACCTGAGAGTGATGACAGAGACACAGAAAGGGGAAAGATTTTAAAGTAAAAATAAGTTAGAAACAGTTGCAAAGACCAGGAAGAATAATAAAACCGGGTATGGAGGGCCTGTTGTGAACGGTAGCAGGCATATTTTAAGTTCAGACCCACACAGTGAAGCAGGAAGGGTCTTGTCAAGCTCTTTTACAGATGAGGAAATGCCTGGAGAGTCAGCAGCTTGCCCAGAGCCCGCGTTAAGGGGATGAGAACTGAGCCTAAGCCTGGCTGTACCCTTTAAGACAGGCTAACCCAGGCCAGTGCTGAAGGGGACTGACCACTAGATAGGAAATGGGGGCAGACTCTTGCGCTACCTAATATTTGAGCAAATGCAAATTTCTGAGATGCAAATTTAGGATTTGTGTCATGGGATGGATGTCTAATGCACAGGGTAGGGCTGGGAGCAGGAAGACCTCATCCTCAGAGCTCTTCAGCTGGGCGGTGCTGGCTTGTTGATGGCACCTGTCATCTTCAGACCTACCCCTTCCCCTCAGAAGGGGCTGCCCTATGAGTTCAGATCCCACATTCTAAGATACACAACCCCATTTGATTAGTAAAAAAACGAAAAGTATCTGGACATTTTTCAAACAGTCACGATATCTTTTTTAGTATAATGACTTATTGTTATTATTATTGTATGTTTATGATTTGGAGAGCCTAACCAGGACGGAAGTCATATAACTCACCCACCGAGAACAAAGCTGTAACCACACCATGTTAGAGGCATGAGACTTTCCAGGTCTCCAGGAAGCTCAACTTTTGGCAATATTTAGTAACATTACAAAGTCCATCTTTGGAAACTGGAATTTAGAAAGATTGTTGGAGTCACTAAAGACAGACTCTAATCTGTAAATTCAATTCCCATTCAGGGGAGTCATTTCATTTGAAGTGGAAGCTGTAATCCTAGCTGCACATGAAGTATGCTGTTCATCTCTGCTAAAGCTCTGCAGACAGGAAGCTCAGGCTTGGGAAGACAGCTGAAACTCTGGGATAGCCAAGGAAGGAAACAGTGGTTCTGAGTCACACACCAGGGCTTCCACTGTGCAGAGTGCTCAGGGATGAAGTCAGGCCCAGCTGCATGCACACATAGGCATGCTAACTATCCATGCAGAGCTCCTCACATACAGCCACATACAGGCTTGATCCACAGAGATGTGCATGTATACACAGAGAAACACAGTCCCAGATCAACAAAGGTACATCCTGAGACATACCCAAGCCTTATTTAGCTAGAGTCTGTCATTTTATAGAGGGTTAATGAAGACAGACAGAGATTGTCTTGGAACTGCTGGTTTGCAGTGACTAAAAGATAGATGAGCCACTAGCCAAAGGGTGCACACACTTAGTATGCATACACACCCACACACATATAATCTAGATGTGCACATATGCACAGGTGCATACAGGCCACCTGTTTTGCACATACTCACATATTCACAGACCAAGGTGTTGTCGTTTTGGCCAAGATCCAAGTCTGCAGTGACGTTTAAAAAACAAAAAAACAAAACAAAAAACCAAAAAACCAAAAAAACAAAAAAACCCAAAAAAACCCAAAAACCAAAAAAAACCCACTCTTGACTGGGGGAGCTGTCCAGTTTCGGGTGCTGGAGAGTGCACAGGAGTGTCACCGAAACCCATCCAGAGGGGAATAGAAACATTTCTCTTCTTTCCTCTTCTTTGGGAGGGGAAGGAGGGAGAGAGGAGAGGAACACACACACACACACACACACACACACAGAGAGAGAGAGAGAGAGAGAGAGAGAGAGAGAGAGAGAGAGAGAGAATGAGAGAGAACAAAACTCCTGGGTGAATTTTGAAAGCTTTCAAAGCTGTGTCAAGTTGGACCTTCAAATCCTTAGATCTGCCCTGTTGCTTAGAGACTAAGCCAGATCCGTATGCAGATCCCAGATGTGAGCAAATTGCTAAATTTATTTGAACCTCAGTTTTCTTATTCCTAAAATGGGAGTGATAGTCCCTGTCTGTAATTGCCAGGTTGTGATCACATGAGCTGAGAACTGAACACCCAGCTCTACAATACCACTGCCCAGTCATTAGCTCCCTTCTTCCTGGTCTCATAGCCAGTCACCAACAAGGTGAGTTTATGTATTTGAGGAACATCAAGATTGGGTCAGGACTGGAGCTCAGTAGCAGAGCAATTGCCTGGCATGAGCCTCTAAGTACCCTCAGGTACTGTCAGGGAAAAGTAAAAACCAAACTAACCAACCAAACAAACAAACAAGAAACCCTACTTCACATTTCACCATCCTTCTCCCCCACCCCTTACCTTGCTTCACTGATACACTCAAAACTCCCCCACTCCCTGACTTCTAACACATGCAGATGCACACTCCTTTCTGACTGTCTCCTAGAGGACGGAAGACAATGCAATTGCAAGACTTTCATCTCTTTGGGAAAGAAAAATCCAGCAGACTCCTCCTTAGGATGAGGTCATTTGCATGTGCCAGTGAGAACTGGAACAGGTTCTGATGAGTGCAAGGCTTTGAGCATTGTTCTTACGGATGTTGAAATGTCGAAAAGATTATACAGTTTTCCCTGGAACCATAATCCATTTCCTCATCAGGAGCCTACGAGACCCACAAGGCTGCCCTCAAAGCCCCTGAAGTATTTGTAGAAGAGCCAGGAGAGGCTTAGTTTTCACACTGGCCCAACAGAAAGTGGGTTGCTCTTTCAAGCCCCCAATTTCTCCATCAGCAGTTTCAGGAAGCTAGGAGATGAAACCGGTGTGATCTGTGGCATATCAAGCCACCCATGCCCTCGAGACAGTTACCTACCTGTGTGCATTTTTTTTTCACTTCCAAGAAATTGCTCTTAAGGAACCAGAGGTCACCAGAAAACATTTCAGAGGGTATGTGTTTACATGATCGATTTTAATTCCTTGAAAGATGGTGTTTTCTATCTCTTTGGTCACAGAGGTCAACAGGGTAGAAGGAGGGAAAATCACTAAGAAGACTACCACACACCCTGCAATGGCTTCTAAAACCTACTTAAGAAAGTGCACCTTCCTGGGTAAATGAATCACAGTTTCAAATCTTTCCAGTGGAATCACAGCGCTGATGCATGGTTCTGATGTTTTCAAAGCAAGTTAGTTTAAACCGATAGGAATAACATTCGTTTGGCCATGCCCTGATGCAAGATTAACATTTTGCAAAATCTGAACTTGCAGTCTTTATGGGGCATTGCTTTTTAACTGCCTTTTGGATGGATATGGCTCAGTCTTTCATAACTGAGCTCAGTGGCCTGGTGCTCAGAATGGGATTTCTTCTAGCTGCTTTCAAGAAAGGGCTACGTGGACGATGCTTGCACGGCTCCCTGTTTGTAGTGGAAGATGCTTGCACGGCTCCCTGTTTGTAGTGGA
>NW_021604588.1:1376170-1388451 GCF_004785775.1 Grammomys surdaster
CCTGTTTGTAGTGGAAGATGCTTGCACGGCTCCCTGTTTGTAGTGGAAGATGCTTGCATGGTTCCCTGTTTGTAGACCTCACAGTATACCTGCCTCCCACTCAGCTTGGCCATGTTCTTGCTTCCTCGAGGAGTGAACCCAGCCACCCCCTCCCCACTCCTGCAAAATGAGAGCTGTGATTCTGGTCCCCATGTATCTTAGGGTGACCTCTGAACACTGCCAAATACTTTCAAAGCCACAGACTCATTCATTCACTTCCAGACAGCACTTGAAGGAGACCACTAGAAGGCTGTAAGGATAAGGCACATACTTGGGGGCTGAACTGGGGCTAGCACCTTCTTTGTCTTCAGAACAGTTTCTGGGGCTGACTGAAGGTCATGGCTCCTACCTCTCTCTGAGGCTTTTCTCCTCAGTTCTCTCACAGCCCCCAATTTCTTCAACTGAATAAGTAGTTGGTTGATGTAAGCTTCAAAAAAAAAAACCACAATTTTTAAATTTAAGTTTCTTTACCGACTTTTAAAATGGGCACAAAGGAAATTCATATACAACTAAATATCACATGCACACTTTTCTCAAACACTTCTATTCCTGCCTTCTATGGAAGGAGAAGAAAACAATGGTCAGAGATCTTCCCTAAGAACAAAGCAGGGAGCCTAAAACAAAACAAAACAAAACAAAACAAAACAAAACAAAACAAAACAAAACACCTCTGGGCTTGGGAAGAATTTTAAAAAAACCTCTGGGCTTGGTTCCAGTGAACCAGTGGAAACTCACTGGTTCAGCCTGGGAATGGCCGGTTCTACCGTGTTCCCATGAACTAAGGCTTACCTAATGATAGCACCCTCGCCTAACTCCCCCCAGCTCTGAAACATTCAAATCTTCTAAAGCAGTAGATCAGAGATAAAGCTATATTGAAATTATAGTCTTGTGCCTGGACAATTGTTTCAAAAATAAACTTTCCAATTCAAAGTTGTCACTGTTACTGCTGGCAGTAGAATCTTATTTTCTTATCATTCTCTCTTTCTTAAATTGCCTGATGACTGTGACCTATAGAACTGAGGGCTGGTTCATCCAGCAATTTACAACTAGAAAGCCTAAGTCCCAGGATTCAGTCATATGAGACAAATTGTGACTAGATGCCTGTAGCATTCTCCACCTTCTTCCTGATTCCATGTTACTGAAGACATTTAGTTCATTTTTATTGGGCAATTTATAGTTACTTCTTAACATTTTAATTTATTCTATTGTGTTTTCAAGAGATACTAGTATAACTTTCCAAAACGTCATAAAATCATAAGTGATTTTCATAACCTAGTAGAAATCATCTAAAGTCAGCACGACTAGAACATAGAGTTACGACGTTAATTATTTCAAAACAAAGAGAAAAGATGCAGTGAGCATCATGGTATTTTGAGGTGGATTACACAAAGGCCAAGCCACAAAAAATGTTGGAGGGAAAAGCCCAATTTAAAAAATGGCATCACATTAAGATAATCATATTCTCTACATGACTATATCCATTTACATGCTTAAAATATGTTAATCTACAAATGCCTTGTTATCTAATTTCTTAATTTTCCCCTATTTTGTTTCAATGAATGTCTTAATGACTAGGAGCCAGGGAAGGCTGGTGTCAGAAACGACGGTGTCCTTCCCTCCGGTTCCCTTCCATTTCTTCCTAGTTCTCTTTCCCCAACAGATCTTACTTGTTCACTTGACAGCCTGGGGTCTTTTCGAAACCCTCCTTTGTTCTACTTCTGCTTAGACAGTTCCAAACAAAAAACAAAAACGAAAGCAAACAAACCTAGCTCTTTAATGAAAGAGTAGATTTAAAAAACAGTAGATTAAGAGTAGATCTAGAGATCACTTCCATGTTACTATTTTAAAACTGTAATGTTGATACTATTTTAATGTGAGTCCAGCAGCAAAATAGCACATGAATGTCATACGTATTTGCAGAGAAAAGATAATCTTTCAGAAGATAGACTGTCATGGAATTAGTATCCTTCACTGGTATGTAAAATATTCTGGAGACTGTAAATAAAACAGAAAAATGCACTAAGCCGTTCCAAGGCTGTCTGGGAGATGCTGTAGATACATCCTCATCTCTGTGCCCTTTCCCATCTAATCATTCCTAAATCTCCACACAGTATTTTTCCCATGTCACAGTCTGTAGCAATATCCCATATGTTTGGCAGCCTCTCCCTCATAAGAAGAAATTTCCAATTAATTTGGCTGTGAAGTTTTGCTCTATTTGTCTATCCTCCAGAACCAATCCCTAACCCCCAACATTATAATTAAAGCAAATTATAATTTAAGGGCATCTGGGGGTGAGGTACTGCAGTAAAACATCTGTGGCTGGACCCAGCTCGACAGAGAGAAGATAATGGGGAATCTGTTTTTGTTTTTTTTTTAAGTCTAGGAAAATAGTAGCAGACGCAAGAACCCACCTCGCAGGATGGCCATCCAGTCCATCCTTAACACAGTTAACCACGTACATTTTGCAAGGGAGAATCAATTTCAGTTTTGCCAATTAAGGCCAACCTGGCTACCTACCATCACCAACTGCCTCAGTGGTTGACAGATATTCCATTTTGAGGAGGGACCTCTATAAAACCCAAGGGGAAAAAAAAAGTCAACCTCACTACTCATACCCATTTGCAGCTGGTCTCTCTCCCTGCCACAACATTGGTAGGAGGCAGCGCCAGGGCAGCATCCTTCCTAGACCTGGGACCTTGTGTTGTCAATCCCGTTGATCCTGCACCAGGAACAGGAGATGGGTCCCACAACCCTGAAAGGTTGCTGGCACACCACCGCTAAGAAACCCCCTGTGCTGTGAATTTCAGCTTGATCCCACGTTCCTGCAGAGATTTTGAAGAATAGGAGGGGTGGAGGAAGAGATATGGGGGAGGGGAGTATCCAAGAGGAAAGAGGACTTTCAAGCCACCAAGCCAGGGTGGGCCCTGTCTGCACACATCTGTATTATGCGTATTGCTAATACTAATTCCAGGAAGGAAGGAAAGGCAGAAACCCACTGTAAAGGTAATAGGGCCTCCATCAAGCCATCTCCAACTGCATGTAGATGTGCCCTGTGCCGCCACAGCAAACTGCAGCTTCAGAGTCTCTGATCTAGGGTTTTCCAAAATGGGTAACAGCTCACAGGCCTTCCTCCGCATCAGCTTCGTGCACCCAAAACTTCTCAACTCTATTCTTGATAAATTTCCCTAATTGTAAGAAATGACACAAGATCCCTTCATCCAATCCTCCCCACCTTCCCCCACTTCTCCAATTAGAAGAGCACCCGCATTGCCTAGCTAGAGAACCCCACCATGTCGGCCCCCCCAAACCGGAGTCTCAAAAGACATTTTTTTAAGGGAACAGAAAGTACCCTTAATCCCAGTTAATCCCAGTTAATTAATTGCCCACTCCTGTAGGACTGCAAGCGGCTGTCCTTGCTCCTGGTCTCCTCCTCCGCAGCACCGGGCACTCTCCCGCTGTCCAGCTCACCCGCTAATGCGGGTGGCAAGTAATCGCTAATTGACTGTACCTTGGAGTGAAAGCGCACTAAAACCCGAAGCAAATGGGAAACGGGGACAATGCAAATATTTAGGACTTGAGGCTGTCTACACCTGGTCAGAGGGGTCATCAGGTCACTGTTCAAACACGGTCGCCCATGTTTTTGTCTACGCAATTGGAGAGAGATTGCTTTGTGGGGGTCCCACCTCTCCTGCTTCCCGCTTCACCTGCAGAAAGACTCAGGCTTAAAAATCATTCTGGAATTTGCGGTCAGATTGGGGAGCTCAACGAGTCTGGAGGACTCCCGGCTCCCTAATCCCCACCGTATTCAGCCCACATTCTTGCCTTAACCTCCTTTGTCAGGGTGGAGGTCGTCCAGGCAGGCTCGGCCGCCTGCCCTCCGCTAACTTCCTGCGGGTTTTATCCTACGCCTTCTTTCCTAATAATTCTTTGTCATTAGTTGGGCCTTCGGATCTTTTTAAAATCACATTGCCCTTGTTGTATAAAAGTAACCTAAATTTTTCTTTCTGTCAAAGTCCGGTCCTAAGAAAAGCGGATCCTGGAGTGGCACCGGATGCCTGGTCGTAAACCAGGTGCTGCCTTCTGGAACCGCGTGTGTCACTCACGACCGGTGCGGGCTCGCCTTCGCCGGCAAGGGGTTACCAACTGGTCCGCCCCGGCCCAAGCATCACCCTCTGTCCACCGAGAGATCTTGATTTGTTTTCTTAAGACTGTGGGGTTCCAGCCCTTCCCAAGTCCTCAACAAGGGAGCCGAGATTCGAACTCCGCGAAAGGAGCGGGCCGTGCGACCCTACTTCTGGCCGCCTCCTTGATCGGGGAGGAAGCAGTGGCTTCCAGAAGGCGAGCAGCGTTTCCCAAGAACGGCGGTGTCCTGCGGGAGCTCCCGTCTTTACTGGAGCTGGGCGCGAATTGAGTGCGGGCCACCCAGGAGGACTCAGCGCGGCCTCTTTGGCACCGTGAGCTCTGACACTCGAGCACCTGCTGCTCCTCCCCTCGCAGAGACAGTCAGTCCTGGCCAAGCTCAGAAACAAGAAACGCGTCCCAGGCTTGGCCACCGCAGTTAGACCAGACCTCCGGATACCAGAAGGAATCCAGAAGAGGGAGCACGAGCGGTGACGAGGGTAGAAAAAAGGGCGCAACCAGGGGCTGTGGCCACAAGCACTCTCGCCCTCGTCCCACTCTAACTTGCCATCTCACTGTCCTGGACGCAGTGCGTGCAAAGTCCCGAAGGACAATCGCGGTGGCACCTGCCTACACCGGCGACTGTCCCCCAAACCCAGGGCACAAGTGGAGCACACACTTGCAGAAGCACGCGCCCCCTGCAAGTGCGCGAAAAGGAATCCGGCACTGTCGCCAGGGCCACCCAGGCCCATGGTGCCCGCAGGGCAGACAGAGGTCACACGGGTCACGCTCTCAGACCCAAACATGCCACTCCCGCCTAACACCACTACAACCAAGCAAAGTAGCCAGCACCAAATTAGAGCCGATCCCCTGCCTCACTCCCGACTCTGCTGCTTCCTGGGACATTGAGGAACTGCTGCGCGCAGACCTTTGCCCTTCGTCCACGTCACCCTCTCTACCGCGGCATCCCTGATGAGGGTTAATCGTTAAATCTACAGCCGGGACAGAAGGGGCCGCGTTGCTCCCCAAATTTCCCTCCGCCCTCACTGCCGTCCAAAAAGGGACTGCCGGAGTCAGCTCGACCCTTCGAGCTCTAGACAACCCGCTGTTGTCCTAACTTAGAATTGCTGTCACGGGGGTCTCTTCACGTTGTCTTCTAAGTCTGGCTGAGGGTTGGGCAGAGTTCAGCAGTTAGGGAAGGCAAAACTCAACTCCCCAGGCTTGAAGCGCTAGCGGGGATAACCTTCCTGAACAGGGAAAATAAAATAGGTTCAGTGTGTGTGTGTGTGTGTGTGTGTGTGTGTGTGTGTGTGTGTGTACGGGAGTCCTGCATCGTACTGCCCGACTGTAATTCCGTATCATATCGGAATCTGTTGACTTTCTTCCATGTCTACATTCAGTTTTTGTGGGTGTCTTTCTTCCGCCCCGAAACAAATCAGAAACGGAGGGAAGAGCAGCGCTCAGCTCACGACTTCGGAGAGAAGTCCTGACCTGGAAAAGAAGTTCTTCACCCCAAAGGCAGCGGTCAGGATTCTAAACCCTGCTTGGAGGACAGGACTGGGGACAGGACCTCCGCTCCTGATTTTACCACTCCCGGACCTTGGTCCTTTCCTTCTCCTGCAGCGGTTTCCCCCTCTTGTCCGCCAGCAGTCCCCGGATTGTCAGTTTTCACCACCCTTCCCCTTGATGCCTGGGAAGACAAGTGAAGATGGGTTCAAACCCAGGGCAAAGGGCAGACAATGCTCCTCATATTCCTATGCATCTCAACTTTTCTAAATGTCTTTTAGTGGGGGAGAAGGGCCAGGCCAACGACGGTAGGGTGGGGAGATACCGTGAGGACTCTCTCACCTGCAGCCCCGAACACATCCATACCGCCCCCAGATCGACACCTACATCAGCTTTCTCAAAATGACATAGAAGTAACCTTTGGGGTGTCATCAAAGGAACGCGAGGGCCACCCACCTTAAGGAGAGGTAGTTTGGAATTCCTTAGAAAGCACAAGGCCGGAAGGGAGAACATGGCACCAAAGGGAGACCTAAGCAAGGGGGACCCTTCTTCTCTACCCTCGGTTGCTTTAGACATCACTGCCAGCCTTCTCTTCCCAAATCCTTCCAAAGCCAACATCTGGACAGCTGCTGGTAGAGGCGCAGTTTATCAGAGAAAAGCGTTGTCTGCATCCTGCTCGAGGCCATCTGACCTGTGAGACCAGGCAGGGACCTCTGAGGGATGAAGGGCAAAGGTTGCCACTATGCAAAGAGGAACCAACCTCCGGACTGACCTGTGGCAGAGCAGCACATAAGAGCTATAGCATTGTGGGCAGATCCTGGAGGAAGCGAGATTACACACCGGTGGAGACATTTTCCTGAGGAATGTGTTTTTACCAGTCCCCAAATATGCAGGGTGATAGTTCCATTTCTCCCCTCCTTCCCCCAAACCCCTGAATTTAAAATCTGAAGAAAAAAAAATCCCTAGAGTCTGGGGCATCAGGGGTACCTAGGTTAAGAATCCATATACTACTGTCAAGTACTCCTAGTGGTGGTTCTGAGAGATGGAAATACAGGCAGTATCTGTGAGGAAGGGGGTAGATCCGAATTTGCTTGGCCCGCTGGAGGGTCCATCTCCCTTGAAAGAGTCTCTCTGTGCTATATCTTTTCTAGGGGTTGAAAGAGTCCTTAGCCCTGAGGTTATCCCATGTCTCCTCCACGTCCAAGGATGTACCCCATACTCTTCCAGCCTGGTTCTTAGATCATTAAGCCCTACCATAAGGAAAGAGGAGATTTATGTCAGTTGAGAGGAGGAACCATTCCAAACCCATCACAGGGTAAAGCTGGTAGAAAGGTAGGTTTGTAGGGGGAAGAAGAATAGGGCTGAAAGAAAAGAATTCTGAACTCTTTCAGGGTTGGACCCTTCAGTCTTGACTGGTGCCTTCTCCAACCTATCTCCTCTTTCTTACACAGAACCCATGAAAGACAAAAAGAAGGGTTGATGCCCCTTCTTGGTTGGCTTTGCCCTTAGAAACCACTCGAGTGAGTGGGCTCTCTCTTTCCCTCCCCCTCCCTAGCTTCTTTTCTCCCTCTCCGCCCACAGTTATTTTCTTTGCCTCCTTAATTGTTCTATATAGTATGAGTCCAGACTCAGCCTTTGGAGAAGTGTATGAAGCTAAAATGATTTCCGTATCTTTGTAGCAAAGCAGGTTCCTGACATTCAACATCCCTGAGCAAAAGACACAAAAAATCAAGACAAGATGAATTTTGTACATGGCAAAACAAAAACAAAACAAAACAACAACAACAAAAACATGTACCGTCAGAAGACAGTTCAGAATCCAGATAGGACATCTGTGGAGGAAGTCATTAGAATACAGGTGTATTAAGTATAGAGGACGAGAGTCACACACTCCCACATCCTTTAGCCATTCATAGACTGCCCTCACCTGTGCAGCCTAGCTACAAGTAGTTTAAGAACTTGAGTAACTTAGAAAGGGTTCGCTTTTCTGTTTATGCAGGAGGTGAGAACCTATAAGCTCTCCCTTGGTGGGCTGATGGAAGCAGTCACCAACACTGCCTACAGAATAGTTAACAGTCCAAGGTGCAGAGAACTTTGAAACTGTTCGCCAGCAGGTGACAAAAAAAAAAAACAAAAACTGTAGGCTACAATCGAGGATCGATCTAAAACAGTCTCGAATGAAGCTATCTCTTCCATTTTCTTCTCAAAAACTTTACAGTAAAGCTCAAGACACTGGCTGGACAGCTTGCCGCGAGATTTGCTGATACAGAACCCCTGTGATGGAGAGGCAGGGCGCAGGAGGGCGCGCTGCTGCGCCCTGGATCGTAGGTAGTCTCCATCCCTGGGTAAGCCTGCTCTTACTTACAACAAACTCCTACTGCATCACTAAAACAGTTGTAGGCGGAAGTACACTCTCTTGGCAAGCTCATCGAGGGAACCGTTCATTTCTCTAGGGTGCCCAGGGGCACTTAGTCCAATGCAGCTGGGCTCAGACTTAACCTGGAGCCCGCAAGCACGCGCTAAGCTGAAGAACCTGTTCAGGTCTCTGAACAGATTCCTTCTCTCTGCCTCTCTGTTCAGGAGTCAGAAACAGATTCCCTCCCGGAAAATCTGTGCGGTGTATGCACATCCATACACACCAGAAACCTGGGGTGAAAGACCTGCCTTAACTAATTGCATGCTCTGGAAGAAATTGAGAGAGCTAGCAAACTGTCCACACGCCTGAATCTCCCCGTTCCAACCCCGCGCCACTAAGATTGCCTACCCTCGCCTAAAGCAAAGGCTGCACGCCGAGTCCACAACTTCGTTCCAGAGCTTCTCGCCGCTGCATTCCTCTGCTAGCTGGAATGTAGCGAGTGCATTCGCTCACTCGGAGCAGTCTGTCGGCGGCGACACAGGCGGCGGGTGCCCGGGGCAGCAGCAACTGGGGACTCAATCAAGTGCTAGAACTGCCGAAACCGAGAGTATGGCAGGGGGCTTCTGCACAGCCCTGCGACCCGAAGCGCGCTCTCCAACTTCCCGCCAGCTGGGGTAAAGTTGCACCAGCGATTCTGCGAGCTTTGGCCATTGCCGCGAAAGGTAATCATTTGGGGGACCACTTTTGCCCTCGAGCCTGGCCTGTAGCCGGAAACCTCTGTTGTCCCCAAACAGCATCCTCCCCATAAAAGCCACGGCCCAAAGAAGCTACTTTCTTTACCGCTGGGCCCTCCACGGTCAGTATCCCGGAAGCTTTCGTATTCGATCCCAAACAGCCAAGAGCCTAGCCCTTCAAACACTGACTGGTAGTACCCCAGTTCTGTGACTGCCTCTGCACCCTGACCCCTCCCGGCCAGTGCCACGAGCCGCGTCCGGCCTCCCCGCACCCGCTGAGTCTGTTAGCTGTCTTGTTATCAAATTAAATCAGCGAGAAAGGAGAGTGTCTTACGTTGCATCGGCACACCGAGCATCTCCGGGAGCCCCTTGACAGCCCCCTCCGCGGGGACAGCCGCGCTCTGCATCATCTTGGAGCCAGAGGCAGCAAGTCGCAGTCTACCGAGATCTCTCGCTCTCTCCCTCTGGCTGGATTCGGAAATTTGAAAATAATAATAATAAAACCAACCAGGCCGCTGAAGTCACAGAGGAAGCCGAGCCCTCCGCCTCTCCGGGAGGACTCCACAAGCGGGCCGGCCCCCTCCCCCCGCCAGTCCTCAGGCTGTTTCAAATCCCTTTGATCTCGCTCTCCCGGGCTGGTGCTCATCCCGGGTTGAGGAGACGCTGTTGCTGCGGCTCTGGCTTTTTCCCCCCCTCCTCCTCCCTTCCCCGCCCTCTCCTCTCCCCCTCCCCCTCCACCCTTCGCGTGCCGGCTGCCCGGGAGGCCGCGGTCACCCAGGCATTTTTGATTCATTCACACTGCAGGAGCGGCCGTGACGTCGCTTTCCGCAGGGAAGCCCGCCCTCCAGCCAGTGCTGCCAACGGGGGAGCCCGCGGCAGACCCCCGGCTGGCCAGAGTGGAGGGCGAAGAGGGGGGGAGTTCGGTAGCCCCGAATCTGATCGGAGGTGCGGGAGGGCGGGGCCGCGTGCGAGGGGCGGGGCCCTCAGCCCCTCCCCCACCCCGCCGTGCGGGCTCGCGCCCCGGTATAAATACTGCGGCGGGCTGGGTCGCGGCAGCAGGTGGTCCCGGAGCGCGGCGACCGCAGCCGGCAGGTCTCTGCGGGTTTGGGGGTTTCCCGGCTCGTCCCCAGCATCTGTCCTCTAGGATCAAGGAGGGGGCGGGGTGGGCCAGGACCCCGCAGACCCCCGGCTGGCGCTCGGAGTTCAGAGCTTCTGCAACCCACCGAGCGTGTTCTGTAACTGGATGATTCTATCCATCCTCCACTTTTTTTTTTTTTCCTGGCCAATTCCTTTCCGGCCGGTACTAACCAGACCCTACTCTCTCTCCCCCGCGTCTGGCTGAGGCTGGGCCAGGGACAGCTCGTACTCGGTCGGGAACGCGCGAGTCACGCAGCGGGCCGCCGCGGGGCCGGGTGGAGGAAGGCAGCCTGGGTCCGCGCACGGAGGTGGTGGGGCGCGGGTCTCCGTGCGCGCCCACACTCGCCTCGGCTTTCTGCCACAGTCGGCACTCTCGCCACCCCGGGTCCAGTCCTAGTCCCACGCCTCCCCGCCGCGGGGCCTCCCAGGTGGGTCTCCAGCCGGCATCCACCCAGATCCGCCCTCTCTGGCTCCTGGAGACCGCTCGGCGCAACCGGCTGCTACCGCGGGCACTTTGAACGATCCCCGGCCGCGTGTGCGCTGGGCAGAGGCGTGCGCCCGGCCCCTGGGGCTGACCAGCGAAGACACACACACACACACACACACGCACACGCACTCATTCCCCCCATGCTCCTTCCTGGAGGCAATAAAGCAAAGATCAATGTTGGGAGGAAGTCTCTAGCACTTTTTCAAACACTCGACGCCTCCTGACCGCAGGTGCGAGAAACCTACAGGGTCAGCCCTAGGCCCAGCCACCTCGACACTACCATCCCTAATTTAATTGCCGATTTCAAGTCAGATGGGTCTTTCCAGCCCAATAGGATCCTGCATAGGCGTGAAGGGGGACGCTGCGCTGAGAAGTTTTTTGTTTTTGTTTTTACTGCTGGTGTTTTAGGGTTGGTGATGGAGAAGGATGGACAGTAATAGTAGGAGGGCGTGACTGTGTGTGCTACTTAGGATCCGTGTCCAATGAGGTCATAGCGACTTCTATGAGTCCTGGCACTAACTAGGGTCCTGTCTTGCTGTTTACTGTGAGATGTCTACACACATTGAGAGAATAGAATGCTAACTTCATCAGCAACCAAACACATAGAAAACAAAACAGTGTAGCCCCCACCGTTTTGTTTATCGGTTTGTTTGTTAATTGACCACCTGGGAGGTAATAGGGTTTCAGTTGGTTAAGGATGTTTATAGATGGTTCGCTCACAGGCATTGCTGGTGTCTTTATAAACTATTAATATCCATTTGGGAAGATATTTGAGGATATTTATCTAAACCATACATTTTTCCTATATTTTAGTTCATGTAATTCCATTTTGGGTGTTTAATACACAAAAGTAACCTAGAATAGTTTTTAAAAGATTCATACATGAAGATGTTTATTACAGCATTATAATCTGGAGGGGAAAATTTACCTAAATACCAACCAAAAAAAATGTTTAGAGAAGCATTTTAGATTTGCTAGGTATTATCTTAAGTAATCATTGAATCTGATTATAAGGTCTAGCAACATAGTAATTCTATGACAGCCAGTAAAAAATGTTAATTAATTAGAAAAGCAGTGATAATACCCATTATTCATTTGGGTGTGAAGAAAGCAGGAAAAATCATAGTGAGAATATAAATGTCTTCTAATGGCATATTGACAATAGTTTGTCTGTTTTGCACTACTGGGGATAGAATTCGAAGCATTGCATCTGCTGGGCAAGTAGGCATGGGCTCTACCATGGAGTTCTATCCCTAGAAAAAAAGAAAGAAAGGACAGGAAGGAGAAAGTAAGATGAAGAGAGAGACTGGGGCGGGGGAGAGCTAGTCAGCAGAATGGAGCAAACTGAATGCTATGAAGTCACTAGAAATAACAAGAATATCTGATAATGTAGAAAATGTTAGGTATTATATAGTAGAAAGTTGGGAAAGAAATTATAAAACAATATGAATTTGAGAATTTAAAAAAATCATAACTAGAAAAATATGCTAAAATGTAAAAGTGGTTACCTATATAGCAGATACTTTATTTTATTCTTTTTGCCTTCTTAAAGGCAAATTATTTTGCCTTTATTATATTCTCACAGTATTTTACAAAGCAGGGAAAACTGATAAAATTGCTTTTAAAAATAGAGGGGGAAAACAGTAGGAAATATACCAAAATACTATTCAAAAATCTATTTTCAAAGCATATTGGAGAAAAGTGTTATGAAGCAATTTTTTACATTCAAGATTTTCTGTTATGTAGCTATATTTTTCAATAAGGTTAGTAAACAATATTCCATGTAATGACATGTTCAGTAAATATAGTACGTACTCACACATCGAGGATGTCATGTAGCCTGGGTTACCTTGCTCTGGTTTTTTTTTTTTTTTTTTTTTTTTTTTTTTTTTCGAGACAGGGT
>NW_021604588.1:1388551-1399039 GCF_004785775.1 Grammomys surdaster
TTTTTTTTTTTTTTTTTTTTTTTGGTTTTTCGAGACAGGGTTTCTCTATATAGTCCTGGCTGTCCTGGAACTCACTCTGTAGACCAGGCTGGCCTCGACTCAGAAATCCGCCTGCCTCTGCCTCCCAAGTGCTGGGATTAAAGGCATGCGCCACCACCGCCCAGCTACCTTGCTCTTACTATGTAGCCAAAAATGGCCTTGCATTCCTGATTCTCCTGGCTCTCCACCTTCCAAGTGCTGCAATTATAGGTATATAATATCGCTCTTCAGTCCACCCTCACCCTACCCCACCCTGATCTGTGACTGTGTCTTACTTTGCAGGCCAAGTTGGTCTAATGCATACCCTATCTCAGACTAGCCTCAAACTTGTGAAAACGCTTCTGCTTTCAATCTTCTGAGTAATTACTTTATAATCTAAAATTATACTTTAATCTGGACAGTGGTGGCACATGCCTTTAATCCCAGGACTCAGGCAGAGGCAAGTAAACCTCTGGGTTCAAGGCCAGCCTGGTCTAGACTGAGTTCCAGGATAGCCGAGGCTACATAGATGAACCCTGTTTTGAAAATCAAACAAACAAACAAACAAATAAATAATAAATTAAAAAATGAAATAGTATTTTTGTATCATCCTCTGCACCTCTTGTCCCCTCTGGTATAACCTGGCTGGGTGCTGCCTGCTTGTCTTTGCAGGGTACTGGCCAGTCACCAAGTAGAGACAATATGACAAGGGTAGGATGAAGTTGTCCCAGTGCTGATGTAGGGAATGCCATTGTCACATCCGTCCCTTGACAGAAGATCCCTGCCTTTAGTTCTTGAACCTGTGAGCCACAGCCTCCCAATGCCATGGCACCCCCAAATCGACCCATGATATACTCCAACCAATTCTTTCCCTCGGCATTTGTCCTGAGGGAGCTGTGTGTTATTCTCAGGGTTATTACATTTCACTTCCCTCTGGAGGCCTTTGCTTTTGTATTTGCCAGTAGGGAAACCTTAGTTAAAAGTGTTCCTTAAACTGGTTAGTGTCTGGTGCGGAAGGCAACACCAAGAGCAACTGGTGTTTACTGAGAGTTTGTAACTGTACCAAGCCCCATGGTAAGTACTTCCACCTGCCCACTCACCACAGCAAGAAGTGGGAGTTGGAGGATGGACAGACAGGCTAAGAGGCGCTGAGCAGAAAGAGAATGGTCAATTCCTACAGAGACCCAGGATGAAGGATGGTCCAGAAAACCCTGGATAGGACTCAGAATTTAGGCCTCCCCTTGATTCAGTTGCCTTTCCTCACCAAGCGCCAGGTTGGAAGGTCTCTCATGAACAACACTCCTTAGGGCCAGTTACCCTCAGATCCTATCTTTGGGAAAGAACCTTCTAGAAGGTAGACACCAGGAGACAGGCAGTAGTGATATGACTTTCCTTGGGTCTGTCAGAGAAGTTGGTCAATAGCCAGGCCACAGAATCTAGTACTTTCTAGACATTTCTGGGAACCACATCTGACATGTTAGTGGATCGGACTCCAAGGGGGCGAAATCCAATTTAGGAGCATGATGATAGCTTGCGATTTGTCTACCACTTACATTTTACTAAGGCCCTCCATGTGGTTTATCTCATTTGATCTTCAACGTTACGCTTGGACTTGGGTATGATTATCAGGAATCAGAGAGGTTAAGTGGTTTGCCTGAGGTCACACAGCTAATAAACTGCAGAGCCAACTGGAAATTAAATCCAGCCTTTTGACTCCCAATGTGGTGCTCTTCCAACTCTCGCAGACTTGGGTCTTGTAACCCTTACATTCTAGGAGTTTTGTGGTGTGAGCAAGCTCGCCCTCCAAAGCTAGGAATCCAAGCCCCCTTTTCTACTGCTCCCTGTCTCTAATCGTCCCCTCCTCCTCTGCACTTCCATCATTTGCATTTTGAAACTGTTTCCTTAATTATTCCGATGCTGTTACAAACCCAGCTCTCCAGGCTTTGTGGCATCCTCTGATTTATCTCTGTCTGGATAACAGCTCCCCGATTCTCCTCAGGGAATTCAATTTTCATTCATTTTTCTGTAGGACTAGATTGATATAGACCCTCTGCCCCGGTCCATATTACTCATCCCGGCAGAGAGACCCAGGGAGACCAGCCCTCCTCCCAGCCCCTGGGGAGTGTCTGTCTTGTTCAGGGAGCTGTGAGGAGTTCTCCAATAAAAGGACAGGGGCCTTTGCTCTTCTGCATCTGTCCACCCAGTCCTTCCAGTCATTTGTCACTGGCCCCTTTTGTGGACCCACCACTTTGTCATTTGTCTCCTTCTTCCCAGAACCTCAGAGGGATCTCTCAGCCAGGATGCTCAGCAGAAGGCCATCCCTGCTCCATAAACCTGCCCCATGTCCTTGACAAAGCAACTTAAGGGACATGGAAAAGACACAGTCCTGTACTTGAACATTGCAGTTTTAGTAAGTGACAGAGCAACAGAACAAGGACACTAAGATTCTTAGAGGACTCAGGCAAGTGGCACTTATTAGCAATGCTATTCAGAATGCCCCTCTGTGTTGCTTACTTAATCTCCACAGATATTACCAGGTCTATTAACATCCTTGACCTACAGACAAGTGAAGCGGAGCACAGAGGGACATCCTTCAGGTTGCACAGGTGGCGAGCCAGTATGTACTCCAGGGAGACAGGCTTTAACCTAGTCAGTGTTACCAAATAAGTCTCTTTTGAGGCTCTCCCTGGGCATGGATTCATGCAGTATACATGGATCAGAAAGGCCAAAGCCTCTAAGAGCCATCTGTGCCGCCATCTTACCCCATGGATCAAGTACAGGTAGGAGCTGGGAAGCGAATCTAGGGATTGACCTTGTTCTTCTGTCAGAATTAATGATCTTTATATCATTCAGAAATTGAGAGTGCCTAGATCATTCACTCCTGCACTCACCAGGCACCTACTATCTGCCAGTTCGATGTTTGGCCCTGGGAAGCAATGACTTGGGGTGCTGAAGCCGTAGTGTACTTTCACAGTATACCTGTGAAGTACAGCCAGCAGAGTCCTCCGGAGGCATCTGCCTTCTTTGCCTCAGACGTAATCAGAACTGGATTCAGTAACAGGCTGTGGTTATGAACATTCAAATCTCAATTTGAGTATTCTCCTCCTTGGGGCAGCTTCTGGAAAGTTCCTGGCTTTTTTTGATTTTTCATTGGCTAATTGAGAATAATAGAACTCTCCTTGCATGGTTACCCAGAGCTCTGAGGGAGCACCTCTAGAAATGTCAGTATCACAACTGGATACTAGAAATTCTCCTGGATTTTTAAATTTTTAAAACAGGTTCTCATGTATACAGGGCTGTCTTGGAACTTGCTATGTTGCTGAGGGTGACCTTGAACTTGTGATCCTGCTGCCTCCACCTCCCAAGTGCAGAGATTAAGATGTGTGTCACTACACATAGCTTATTCAATGTTGGGGATTTGTGCATGCTAGGTAAGCACTCTGTCAACTGATTTGTATCCCTAGCCCTGCCCTGTATGTTCTTGACTGAAGATTTGAATCTGGGAGATCTTAGAGTTGAGCCCATGGTCATGGGCATTCTTTGTCTTTTCCTCTTAGAGGTAGAGATTTGTTCTTTCCATTCCTCTTGTGGTCAGCAAGCCCAGATTTCTCTGTGGGTAACCTTTTTCACTGTCGTGGGGAACCTCCCTCTCAGCATGGAAAAGGCCACCTTGCCTTGGTTCTGTCTAAAGGGTATGAGAAAAATACAGCTGGCGCTTTGTCAGCATCTTTCAGGCCTGATGTACCTATATCCCCTTGCAACTGCTTTCTCTGTCGTGTGTTTCTAAGTCAGTCTGTCCCCATGCTTATTTAAAGAACAATTTGGGATTCCAGATGCCTTTTGCTAAGCCTTCCACCTGTCCCCGTCTCCCTCGTCAACCTCTTGAACTCAGAGACTCCTGAACTCAAAAGATCAACTCAAGGAACCAATTTAGTAAAAGCCCTCACAACTCCTTCCTTGCCTTTCCCCCATGGAGTAGCAGTAGTCTCTTTCTAAAGGAGACTGAAATTCAAGAGGACCGAGCAGGCTCTTCTGAGATCCTAGGCTCAGTCCCAGAGTTTCTAAGGGTCTGATTCATTTCGTCCGCTCATTGAGAGGACACTGCTCATGGGGATAAAGAGGGGAGAAGGCCCAGCCTGGCTGCATTTGAAATAACTGCAGGTGTCAAAGCTAATCTATAAAACAACCCCTTCATCATCTTGGAGAAAGATTTTTACTGGAGGAGCTTAACTCAGCAGTTTCCTCTCAGGAACTGACTTATAACCAAGAAGTGTAGGAGTGTTTGATGTATGCAGAGGTAACAGGAAAAAGCCCAGGAGGCCTATGGGAGGAGACGTGCACGTGAGACAGAAACTAGATTCCTGACACTGGAACCTGATGCGCTTCAGGGTCAGTGCCAACTTAGCTCACTGCTGGAGGGTCAACCACTGTGAACCTTTACTTACCTGTTGGTGCAATGGGATTGCCATCATTCCAAACTTATAGCATCAACAAAGGGAGGCAGACCAGTTAGCACCAAGCACCCAATGGACAAATGCCATCTGTCTCTGCTGTCTGAGGACAGGGAACACAGCAGGTCTCATGGCTTGGCCATCTTTTTGCATGAGACTGGCTTGCTATGAGGAGCTTGTTCTTGCTTATTAACCTGTTTGCTTGAAAAATCAGCCATCAAAAAAGGGAACAGGAGATGGGACTAATTGTAACTCTGGGCAATCAAGGAGAAAAGGCTAAACATTTGAGGGTAGCGGTAGGGAGAGGGCATTAATCCTGGTTCATTCATATCTGTTTTATGGCTATAGGGAGTTAAATTCTCTAAGTCTGCTTTCCTGTGCTTAAACATGAATGCTGGTACTCAGATAAGTCTCCTAGTTGTTGTGTGTGGGGGGAAATCATACATGATCCTGTATGAGAACTTTCTAGGGTCCCACACCTCTGGCCCTTTAGACATCCCTAGGCTTGTAATCACATGGGGGGTTGTTTAAATACTATCGATTCTGGCTTGGTAGGTGTGATGTCTGTTATTCTGCCTTTCTATTGGCTTGCTGGGGGCTGCTGGGGCTGCTGGCCCCTGAGCCTCACTGAGTGCATCCCCCCTGAGGATTCTGCTGTGCTGTATAGTGGCCACTGACCACATGTGACCACAGGGCACATGGTCAGAATAGAGATGTGCTATACATAAGAGATGCATCAGATTCTGGGTGCTTAACACATAGAAAAGAGTAAGGAACAGTTCGTTAAGATTTTTTAACTTTACGTGTTGCAATGATTTTGGATACATTGTGTTAAATAACATCCCGTATCGACATTAGTTTCATTTGTTTCTTGTTCTAGCATGGCTGATAGGGAATGCGAAATGCCATGCCTCTTCTAGGGCTCTCTGACTTTTGTGAGATTGTGCATGCACATGAACACTCAACTCATATAGAGGCACAGAGCAGTCCCTCTCCTCTTAGCATTTAGCCCAGCTTCTGGCCATCAGGAAGGAACTAATTAAGCATTCGCTGGGACAGATGAAGGGGAAGATGCTCACAAATATAACCCGAGGAACAGTGGGCCCTACACAAGAGACCTCAGCTGCACACACTGCCGATCGCTGAGCCCTGAGCCCTGAGCAGGTGGCCGGCCTGAGGAATGACTGTCTCCCCTTTGCTGTTGACCCTGACCCACTACCCATCCATTCTGTCATCTTCAGTCCCACCCCCTGCTCTTTTCAAGGCTTTGACAGCAAAGAAGTAGGAATTCCAGTGCTCTCACGCCAGAGCTACCAGATAAAGAGCACCCTCGAGGGATTGCCTGAGAGGAGGGCGTAGCACCCTGCTTCCCTGAACCCTCCCCCGAGGCTAACCCCAGGACTCCACCCTCCTCTCACAGTTTGAATCAACCTCTGGGTTTCTCTTGAGGCCCTGGGCCCCATCCCTGTCTTGACTAGGGGGTTCAGGCCAGTGGGAACCTGCCCAGACCTCTCTATACTCTTGATACCCAGGAGGTGTGGCTACGAAGGGGGTCTGAAGAGAAGGAAGAGACTTCTGAAGATGACCCCATACATGCCCAAGCTGTGGTTTCCACAGCTTCCACGATTCCTAGAGACGGAGAGTGAGGCTTCAAGGTGAGGCTGCAGTAAGGTCAGGGGCCGGGGTTTTGCCTTAGGGTCAGCCAGTCCCAAGAGCAGCACTGGTGAGCAGCACACCCCCAGGGCTCTGGGCAGCTGGGTGGTATCCCAAACCACAGATCTCTGAGATGATCTTTGTCCCCTCCACTGAGGATGAATGAGTCACACACCCCCCACCTCCAAGTCTTCCACACCCCTTCCTGCCCATTGTGATCTTTCTCACTAAGCCTTTCTCACTAAGCAGGACAAAGGGAAATCTGGACCCAGTGAACTTACCAGAGGTCAGGGGAAGGATCTGTCTCCATGGCGTGGACTGGGGGGCCTGATGGGAGCAGCTGTTCTCCCTGCTGTGGAGGGAAGCCAGAGTCAGGAGAGGAGAGTGGGGTCCCCATCCAGGGAGGGATGGTGGGGGTGCTCCAAGTATCAGCACAGAGCACAGAGGAGGCCTTCTCCTCTTTCTCTGGTAGAAGGCTCTCTGCTCCCCCTGGTAGGCTGGGAAAGCCTGGTCTGCTTAGGGGGAGGGTAGCTGAGGGGTTGGAGACCATCTCAGAGAAAATTAAATTGCACTTGAGGGCAAATTCTATTAGGGAATAGAGCCTGTCTCTCAACAGCCTGTGTCCATTTAGGTGATTAGCTAGCCCCAGCACCTCCACCCAGAGCCGGGCCAGCTCTGTCCCTCTGCCAGGGAAGCCAGGTGGGAGGCCTCTGGGGGCCCAGCCATCCTTCTCTCGGTGCCCCAGCCTGCCCTGTGCGCGTCTTCCCTCAGCACTCAGGACCTTTTTGTAGGAAGTGTGATGTGAGGGAGCACTGTTCTAGAACACTCCCTGGTGGGTGTCATGGAGCACACACAATGACAGGCACATCAGAGGGGATCCAGGGTGGGTTTCCAACAGGGACCAGGGAGGTCAAAGGTTGCTGGGGAGACTCTAGAGATAGAAAGATGGAGAAAGCCCACTGGTGGCAGCAGAGATAAAAAGGAGGAGGTGGGTACGAGGCAGGATCCCAGTCAGGAGGAACGAGAACTAAGGAGCCAATGAGGAGGACCGTGAAGCTAGTGAATGGAGAATATCAAATATAGTGGTGAATTAATTAGTGGGCTATAACATCTGCGGGTAAAATGAATATGTCTCTAAAATAAGCTTTACGATAACACCATACACCTTGTGGTTTGTTGTAAAATTTCTTTCCCATACAAGGGTTACACAAACTCTGGGTTAGTAACAATTGAGTGTTGGCTGCATGCACAGGCTCTTCCTCTCAGTCTGTGATTTGGTAGAAGAGTCCAGAGCTGAAGTCACTTCCACACCTCTGTTCCCTAGGGCTCCTGAGGTTGGACTCTGTCTCATGAAGAGAGAGCACCTCCTGTCTATACCGACTAGTGAGAGAATCTTGCTTGGTGTTCTTTGAGTTTCTGGCTATAAAATCTGCTTTAGCAAAACTTCACGTTACATCTACAGTGCGTTCTGAGGAGACCAGCTCCCAGCTCTAGAACACAAAGAAACAAGCACACACAACATACAATGAGTTCTAAGCCTATATAAGATACATAAAGCATCGTCTTGGGCTGGAGAAAAGTCTTGGGCTTTAAGACCACATTTTATAGGACCTGAGTCAAGTTCCAGTACACACAGCTGGCAGCTCACAACCCCTGCCACTCCAGCTGCAGGGGGATTTGATGCCTCTGGCCTTTGATGGTGCCAGCACTCACATGTTCATGTTATACATAATAAAAATAATAACAGTAAAATATTTTTTAAAATATAAAAGCTTGTTTCTGACTAGCTACATTTGGTTGGGGATGGGGCTCTCCTAAGGCCACCCATGTATCCCAAAGGCATAAAATTTTAGCTCTAAGTGAGCTTAACCTTCAAACCAAAGATTATAACAAGTATTTGTTTGCCAAGATAGTTACATTTAACCAAAACACCAGGGATTAGTGTTCTGGGCGAGGATGGGTTGTCAGGAGAAGAAGGTTCTGAGGAAGAGAGAAGGTATGTATGTCATGTTGGACAAGGGTGTCCCCAGTCTGCAGGTTGTTGATTTCCAAGCTTTAGTCCAAAGAGAGAATCCCAGGTCTGTCCTGTTCTTCTCCCTCAGCTCATGGAGTGAAGGGGATGCTGTCCCCTTCCCCATCACAGACCTGTGCTCAGCTGTTGGGATGTAGGTTTCCCATCTGGAGGTCCTGTGAGTCCTGGGAACTGGCCAATGGGGTAGAAAACCTGGTACACAACCAGTGAAGGGTGCTCCACTCTTGCAGGATCTGGACTCTTTATTCCCCAGGTGCACCCTCTCTTTATGACCTCCCCTCCCCACTAGAAAGATGCCAGCTCTCCTCCTGGGGTTCATTCAGCAGGCAAGAACATTTCCTTGATAGGCCTTGGGTACTTCTATCTTTTTTTTTTTTTTTAGGATTTACTTATTTATTTTATGCATATGAGTATATCACCATTGCTCTCTTCAGACACACCAGAAGAGGGCACCAGACCTTGTTACAGACGTTTGTGATTGCTGGGAATTGAACTCAGGACCTCTGGAAGAGCAGTATGGTGCTCTTAACCACTGAGCCATCTCTCCAGCCCCGGGTACTTCTATCTTATCCTAATCACTCACTCACAAGGGCCACACTGAGTGACTTTGAGGTCTTGAGAACTGTGGAGTCCTCTTAGCTTCACTTCTCAAAGTGCTCAGTCCTGCAGCACCGGGCAGACATTCAACCAGGCAGCCGCTGCCTCAGTCTCTGCCTCTTGGGTCAGCGTGAGATTGTGGAGCTCTGCCCATCCTCAGATACTCTACCGTCAGCCACTGTACTGTCCAGCTCTGGGACTCTCTCCTTACTGCAAAGAACTAGTCTTGCTCACTGTTCTCTTCCCAGCTCCAAGCACACAGTCCAGCATATTATGGCTTCTTTGTAAGTATTTGTTATGTGAATGAAGGAGGTAAATAAATGGATAAATACCCCTCCACTGCAGCTCAAGAGTAAGGAACAATCCAAGCATATCCTCCTGGGTCTGTGAGGCTGAGGAAGTGGCATTTGCTCCAGGGAGTAGCTGATGGGGATCTGTCAGCCCTGGCTAGGTTATGGGATTAGTTATTGGGGCAGTCAGCTGGCTAGAGAGTCACAGTTGTGGCGCTGTCAGGGTCCCTCTTAACCTCTCATCTGTAATGCTCTCTGGCTTTTTATATACTTCCTGCTCTCCCTGTGACACTCTATGGACTTCATTTCATTCGCCACATGGTCTCCTGTGACGAGAGCTACAAAGACAAGAAACCTCAGAAAATAATGCAGAAAAACTGAGGCGCAGGCTTTCTGCTTTAGATCCTGATGGAAGTAAGCAGGAGGGGTCCTGCCTCAAAGCTCTCAGCGAGGCCCCAGGTCAAGATGTATGCCTGCCTTCCTTCCTCCCTCCCTCCCTCCCTCCCTCCCTCCCTCCCTCCCTCCCTTCCTTCCTTCCTTCCTTCCCTCCCTACCTTCGAACTCCTGGCCATTTCCTGAAGTCAGAATCAGGAATAATGTCTCATGGATCTGTTCTTCTTCTTCCAGGATTCTATCTACTGGAAAGTGACCTTAGAGTCTTTGAGCCCACTCATCCAGCCTCTGAAGACTTCTCTCCGCAGCATGGGCTAGGGATGGGTGGTGGTCCTTTGGCCTAAATGCAGACACCTAGAGTGCCAGAAGTTCTCTGTTTTCAGATCCCGTCAGGGTCATCTGTAGGCTCTTCTGGCCCAGAACACTGCTCCCCACAAAGGTTTTCTTTGAAAACAATTCACTCGGCAGTTTGATTTTCCTCTGGTTATGTGCTATGCATGCCTGTAATAAGCACTTCCCCTGTAAGGTTTTTAAAAGATTCATTTATTTATTTTATGTATGAGTGCTCAATCTTCATGTACATCTGCATGCCAGAAGAGGGCGCCAGATCTCATTATAGATGGTTGTGAGCCATTATGGGGTTGCTGAGAATTGAACTCAGGACCTCTGGAAAAGAAGACAATGTTCTTAACTGCTGAGCCATCTTGAAAAGTCACTATTAACTTGCCCCCTTTCCAGAGCAGGTAGCTGGTTTCTAATGGAACTTACAATTTTAACTATTTTCTTAAAGGACAAATCGGATATTTGGTTGCCATTGACATGACCACATCCTGAAGTTTATGTGTTGTGTATTCAATACCTTGTGATATTTTCCTTCACATGGAGGAGCCCCTGGAGGTTTATACTGCTTAGAAAAGGCCACACAGCAATGTTACACAGGTAGTGCCTGTGACCTGTGTCTCCAATATCTTTACCCTTATACAGACCCTTCCTCTCAATTTGGGCTGCCTTCCTGCCTTCCTGCCTTCCTGCCTTCCTGCCTTCCTGCCTTCCT
>NW_021604588.1:1399139-1409544 GCF_004785775.1 Grammomys surdaster
TCCCCTCCCCTCCCTCCCTCCCTCCCTCCCTCCCTCCCTCCCTCCCTCCTTCCCTCCCTTCCTTCCTTCCTTCCTTCCTTCCTTCCTTCCTTCCTTCCTTCCTTCAACTCACCTTAATTCATAAAGATACATATGGACCAGTGAGACGACTCAGTAGGTAAAGATGCTTTCCTCCAAGGCTGCTGACCCACATTTGATTCCTGGAATCCACAAGGTGGAAGGGAAGAGTTGACTCCTCCAAGTTAGACCCACTTGTAAATACAATAAGTACATGCAAAGATCAAAAGAACTTTTAAAAAGAGGCACAACATACACAACGCCATGTGTATATATGTGTATGTGTATGTATAAATACATACATAGACAGGGAGGGAGGGAGGGAGGGAGGGAGGGAGGGAGGGAGGGAGAGAGAGAGAGAGAGAGAGAGAGAGAGAGAGAGAGAGAGAGAGAGAGAACACACTATTTGAACTAAGCCCAGTCTTTGGCTTGCCCATGAGCTGAACACAGCCACATACATTAATAATCTTGGCAAGAGCTGTGGAATTGCTGTCCAGTGGAAGCCAGCCTGGACTGCAAAATCACGTGCTAAGAAAATAAGCACAGTATGAAGCCATTGCACTGGTTTGTTGGCAAGCTGTTGGTAGCTGAACAGGCAGTAAGTAATTGACAGGAGAAACTAACATTGGTTTCAAATGTCTTCTGGAACATGTGGTTTCCCTAATCACATTGGTACCTAGGCCAGAGGAAGAGAATCCCCTCCCCATTGTTGGGCTCTTTATTGAAGAAGGGATCTCTGTCCTTTGCCCCTTGTGTCTCATTGGCTGGACCTAGTCACATGGCTGCATCTCCCTTCAAGGGGAACAATTGGATTCGCTGCCTCCGGCAGCAGCATTCTTGGACTTAATGTTCAAATTCTCAGTATCAGTGAGTGCCTTCCAGTTCTTTGGGAAGTAGTAATTAGTCATTTGATGGAAATATAAATTGTCCCCATTTTACTTTGTGAAGGAAGACACTGCAAATAATTCAATCAGAAGGATATTATGACAACAAGCGATGACACTTGATCAGGTGGGGGGCGAGTGGTGAGAGAGCAATGGAGTCTGAGGTGATAAGTTCTATCCCACCCGGGACCAGGTTGGCTTGTGGAGATGGCCAAGGGGCAGATGGAGAAACAGGCAAGCATCAGAGCCAACATGGGCAACCATACCAAGGTCGCTTGGTAGGTACAGTCTAAGGAGAACTTGGACCTCAGGCACAATCCTGAGGTTGCAGGATGTCTTCCTAGAGAATGTCAAAGACTGTGCTGTCAACTCTCCAGCAGACAAGTCTCCAGGATCCAGTACACACCGACCCACACAATGGCCCTGCTTTTCAGGCCCCTTTGGTCTCTCTCTGTCTTTGTCTCCTCACCTTGATTAACCAGTTACATTAATTTATTGGTAAACTCTCTGATTTTCCTGTAAGGTCACACCACACGCCACACTCCACCAACCCTCACCCATCATGGGGTGGAGGTGACTGGCCGCTTCCCAGGTGTGTTTTGTGGGACCCTACAAGATGGCATCCTTCAGAACAGAGCACCCATAAATATTAGCTATGGGTGTAACGGCTCCACCTTTATCTCCTTCAGGAGCGGCATACCGTAGTTCTCCTCTGGAAGGTCAGGGTTTCGGGAGAGGTTATTTGTACGTAACTTTTCTTTATTTGAATGAAGCATCTGTGATTGTTGCCTCATGTAGTAACTTCCAAAATACATCTACAAATTCTTTGAAATTGTGACCCCTCCAAACCCTAACACACCCAGAACATTGATATTTATCCAATCTCCACCCCCAGGGACGGTGGAGACAAGAAATGTTGCTTGGGCAACGAGCTAGACAAGAAGAGGAATTCTTCTAGAGAAAAACAGAATTAGCTACACTGTGCCCCCTTCCCACTTGGACGCTGACAGCTTCCTTCAGGCCAGTAATCCACCATGAAGGCCGGTTTCACACTTCAGCTCTGGAACAAGCCCTCCGGGAATTACTCCCAGGATTGAGAATTAGAATTCACCAGGGCAATTTGTCCATTTTACCACATGCCTTTCTGGGCTGCCACCGGCCAGGATTGAAACTGGTCTCAGAGCCTGTGCCTGATCCCAGCGCCCCTGATTGGGGGCGGGGCTTGGCTGACTAGCGGACCTTGCTGTTGGCCCCAGTGTAATTTCTCCGTGGTATCCTTCTTCCAGTTCTTGTCCCTCGCAGATGGAGGCAGGGAGAACCTCCAGCCACACCTACCCACGAGCCTGGGGTTTGTCTGGGGTGACAGCAGCAGCAGGGTAAAACACTGCAAGTATTTTCTCTCAGATTGTGTTTTTCCTCATTTTCATATACACACAAATTCTTCATTAAGAGCCAAGAAGTGGGGGCTGGAAAGATGGCTCAGTGGTTAAGAACACCGGCTCCTCTTCCGGAGGTCCTGAGTTCAATTCCCAGCAACCACATGGTGGCTCACAACCATCTGTAACGGGGTCTGATGCCCTCTTCTGGTGTGTCTGAAGACAATTATGGCGTACTCGTATACATAAAATAAATAAGTAATTTAAAAAAAAGCCAATAAGCTATGAATCCTGGCTTTATGACCTGTGCATCCTGTTGGTTTTTAAAAGTAGTTTTATTAATATTTTGAGAATTTTATATGGTGAATTTTGATCATATTCATTCCCCACTCCACCCTATCATCATTTGTCTTCAATTAAACACCCTTAGAGAATATTGACTCTCCCTCCCCAGAAGCCATCAACCACCCATATTCCTCAGTTAGGGGTGGGAGGCTCGTGAACCCCTTCCCACTCCATGCTAGAATAGCTCCCTTGAGCTTATATAGGTCATGTGCAGACAGCCCCAGCTGCTGGGAGGTCATGTCCTGTCATGTTCAGAGGACCACCGTTTAGCTCTCCTCCATCTTTGGCTCTTAGGTCCCTGGGCCTTGTGGGAAGGGGTGTGGTTCAGGTGTCCCATTTGGGGCTGAGAACTTCTCAGGGCCTTATTCTTGGTAACTTGAGCAGTTGTGAGTTTCCCTATCTTCTGCTCAGTTCTCCGATGAGGATGAGGTGTAAGAACTGCGCTAATCTATGTGACAAGAGATACAAAGTTAGAGGACAGTTTGATACTATGTCCGTTTAGCAAAATTATACTAGTAGGGTCACTCTCCAGGGCCTGTGAATTCCCCAACCATGGGTTCTCGGCCACATTTGCAGTGTTGGGCATGGGTTTACTTATGCTTCTATTTCAGAAACGCTTCCATGCTAGCTAGCCCCCTGCCCCCATCCCCAAGAGCTAGGTGTGGCACTGAGACCTGCAATTCCAGACCCTGAGAGGTGAAGACAAAATGATCAATGTATCAGGAGTTCATCCTCTGCTACATAGCAAACCCAAGGCTAGCCTGGGCTATGTAAGACCCTGCCTCAAAAGCACACACAAAAGAAGTGCTTCCCTGCCACGCTATGCTGTGGTATTCATGGTATCCTCTGTGTTCTCTTGTGGGGAGGCTAAGGCAGATGGAGACACAGTAGCCAGATGCTCTTCCTGCAGTAGGATAGGCACCCTTGTTGGCAGTGCTGGGGGCTCTGGACACTTAGGGAAGGGCATTCATTGGCTTAGGCTCGGGAGGGTAGAGAGGCTTCCCCAGCGGAGTGATGTGTCAGCTGAACGTGACACAGGATCACAAAGGAAACGTCTGCGGGGCAAGAAAGCCCAGGTATGTGTCGTGGGCAGGTCCACCGTTAGACGTAAAAGGGCTCTCTCCACAGTACACGTCCACACAGATAAGCCTGCCTTCAGTACTTTCTGAACTGTGGCTCTGTAGTTAGAGACCTAAGTGTGTGGGGAAAGTTCCCTTTTCTCTGTCAGAACACATGTGGAAGGTAAGCAGCTCCCGCCTTCCACCCACACTGGTCTTGGAATCAAACTTAGGTTTTAGTCAAAACTTCTGATTATTTCCTTAGCATGTACTTTTAGCATTACTGGACTGAAAGACATAAATGTTTTGAAGGCTGGTCATATTGGCATATTATTTTTTCAGAACTATCATATAGTTCACATTGCTGCTTCTCGGCATCAAGTTGCATTGTTATAGGAGGTGTAAAAATGACATCACAACGATGTTTTACTCTCTTGATTTCTCCATTTTGTTTTATTTCGAGGTAGGGTCTGATGTAGCCCAGGCTGTCCTCAAACTGGCTGCATAGCTGAGGATGAGCCCCTCACTCTCCTGTCTCCATCTCTCAAGTGTTCGGATTACAGCCATATCCCACCATCCTTAGCTCACGTCTTTATTAAAGTAGGCTGTTCATGCAGTCCCTCCTCTTCTTACTCTCTTTCTTCTCCTGACATAGTCACATGTATACCAGACTAGGCGTAAACACACTGTGTTGCCTAGACATCCCCCAAATTCTCGATCTTCCTGCCTCAGCCTCCAATTCCCAATCCCAGAAGCTGGTATCACAGTTTCATGCTACAATGCCTGGCTTGGAAAAAAAATCTTTGGAATAAAAAAAAAATCCCATATAAACTAAGACCAAAGTATTGAGTGGTTAGCCTACAAGTGTCTACCTCCCTGAGACTCCTAGTACTTGGGAAAGGAGCCAAGGGTCAAGGCACTGGCTAACTGATTCACCTTTCAGGAGACTGCTGGTGGTGCCGAGACCCTGAGCACAGCGGAGGCAGGGGCTTAACTGCATCCAAGGTGACCGCTTGGGTGTTACAGGACTATTGATGGTGTTTACTGAATATCCCAATAGCCTGATTACACATTTTACTTTATTTTTTTTTTAAAGCATGATCTCACGCATCTCAGGTTGGCCTAGAACATGTATTGACTTTGAACTTCTGACCCCCTCCCCCGCCTCTACCTCCTGAGTGCTGGGAGTGTGTCACTCTGCAGTTTACATAAAGCTTCACGAGTGGTCAGCCAGCATTCTGCTGATTAACTACATACATCCCCAGCCCAGGTCATGTTCTTGGTCTATTAAAAATGCTTTATTCCAGGTGTGTGGCAGATGTTTGTAATTCCACGTCTCAGCAGTTTGAGGCAGGAGGGTGATAATTTGAGACCAGCCTGGCTACTGGGCTACATCACAATAGCCCCCCCCTCACAGATATGGTTATTACTACGATGATGAAACACAATGACTAGAAACAACTTGGGGAGGAAACTGCTTATTTTGCAAACATGTCCACATCACTGCCCATCATTACTGAAGGAAGTCACGACAGGAACTCAAGCAAGGAAGGAACCTGGAGGCAGGAATCGATGCAGAAGCCATGGAAGGGTGTTGTCTACTGGCTTGCTCAACGTAGTTTACTCATCCTGCTTTCTTATAGAACCCAGGACAATCAGCCCAGGAATGGCCCCACCCACAACAGGCTGAGCTCTCCCCCATCAGGCACTAATTAAGAATTTTTTTTTTTTTTTTTTGGTTTTTCGAGACAGGGTTTCTCTGTGTAGCCCTGGCTGTCCTGGAACTCACTCTGTAGACCAGGCTGGCCTCGAACTCAGAAATCTGCCTGCCTCTGCCTCCCAAGTGCTGGGATTAAAGGTGTGAGCCACCACTGCCCAGCCTACAGCAGGATCTTACGGAGGCATTTTTTAAATTGAGGTCTGTCCTTTCAGATGACTTGTGCCAATTTGACAAAAAACCTAAATAGCCTATACCTCAAAAAGAAGTATTTTAAATTGTACATGTAATGATTTTAAAATAAAAAATGAGCATATAAAAAAGAAAAAAGGAAAATAAACACTCACAATCCTACATTGAAAACACACACACACACACACACACACACACACATATTGAGACATGGTTTCCTCTGTGTAGCCCTGGATGTTCTGGAACTCACTCTGTAGACCAGGCTAGCCTGGAACTCACAGAGATCTGCCTGCCTCTGCCTCTCAAGCACTAAGATTAAAGGCGTGCGCCACTACTGCTGGCTACATTTGAACCTTTCAACCAATAATGCAGTATAAAAATAATTTCAAGTTAAAACAGTCAAACAGTTTTTAGTGTTGTGTTGTTCCATGGGAACAGATCAGATTTCATCCCATTTGGGGGTTTATTTGAATATTACTTTGATATTATAAATATGCATCATGTAGTAAATCTCAGTAAGTACCCCGATTCATTCATTCCTAAGGTTGCACTCCAGAAATAGAATCATTGGATCAAAGGTTACATGTTTTAAAACTTTTAAAATGTTTTACCAGCTTTGTTACATTATGAATTACTGTATATGTTTCCCAAAGCTTCAGTTTGTCACCAGCAGTGACTGAGATGACCCAGGGATGGACTTTAATTTTTGAGACTGTACCCCTATCTTACATGGCTTTTCAGAACTTTGTCACATCCTTCAAGTGGTGGTGATCTTTGACCCTTGAACCTGTGCAGGCTGTTGTTTTGCATCCAGAGTCAATCACTGGCACAGCCTCAGCCATCAGAACAGCAACAATGGTGCTGTGTCTGCCCCTACAGGCCTAGCCCTGCTTTAAGTCCACTCACATTTGACTTCATTTAGAATCACAGTTCATACTTCGGCATGCATGTATTCCTCCAGGCCTTCTCTAGACCAACATTAACAGACAGATATAAACGATAGCTTGTATGCTTGTCAAAACGATGAATACATGTGGACCTAGCTCATTTCTCCAGCTGCATATTATACAAGGGTACAGTCTTCTGTTGTATTTAGAGCACACACTTTTCCACTTGTTAAATATTAAGATTGATTTTTGATGAATTTTTTTTAAAGTATCATTATCATTGTATGGACCCCAAACCTGTAATCCCAGAATTTGGAAGGCTGAGGCAGAGGATGCCTGGGTACACAGTGAATTTCAGGACAGCCTGGGCTACACAGTGAGACCTTGTCTCAATAAAACAAGGGCTGGGAAGAAGGCTCAGTTGGTAAGGTACCTGGCTGGCAAGCAGGAAGACCTGTGTTTGGAGCTCTGGAACCACATAAAAGGCTAGAAACTCACCTGGAATTCCTCTCTCTACATCTGCACCCCACACTGAAGAGGATTGGGGAGGAGATAGGAGGGTCCCTGAAACTCACTGGACAGCTAGTCTGGCTGAATCCATGAGCTTCAATTCCTCTGAGAGACTCTGTCTCAAAACATAAAGGTGGAGAGCGTCAGAGGTGAGCTGCAGGCTTCGCCAGGTGTATGAACTCACCTGTACAAATGCACTGTGGTGGTTTGAATAACAATGGCCGCCATAGGCTTATAGGGAGTGTCGCTATTAGGAGGTGTGGCCTTGTTGGAGTAGGTGTGGCTTTTTTGGAGGAAGTTCATCACTAGGTGACTTTGAGGCTTTGAGGTCTCAGAAGCTCAGATCAGAACTTGTGGCTCATTTCTCTTCCTGATGCCTACGGATTCACGGAGCCCTACGGAGCAGAGGTCTCAGCTCCTTCTTCTGTACCAGTCTGCCTGCACGCCACCACGATGCTTCCCACCCTGACAATAACGGACTAAACCTGTATTTTGAGCTAGCCTCAATTACATGCTTTTTTTTTTTTTTTATAAGAGTTGCTGTGGTCATGGTGTCTCTTCACTAAGAAACACACATATGTACAACTAACAAATACAACAAGCACACAACAGACAGACATAACTATACCAGACCATACTACACCTTCCCCCCCACACACCCCATGCATGGATACAAGCTACAGGGAACTCTTTTAAGTTTTCATAGTTTTTATGCTTTTGGAAACAGCAGCCACTGTGGTTAACAATATACAATGCACTAAAACAAACTAGTAGGGAATCTCTAAACATGTCTCAGAGTGGAGGAGAGGGGGCAAAGCAGTGTCTCCAACACAGCCTTAAGCGCAGTGGCTAGGCATATGAGCAAGATGGCCACAGTGGCAGGTGTTGGCATGACAGAGAAGCAGCAGACTCAGCCATCTTGTCACCTGTCTTAGAGTCTCACTGTGAAGAGACACCATAACCAAGGTAACTTACAAAAGTAAACATTTAATTGAGGTTGGCTTACAGTTTCAGAGGTTTAGTCATTATCATTGTGGTGGGAACATGGTAGCATCCAGGAAGACATGGTATTGAAAGAGCTGAGAGTTCTACATCTTGATCTGAAGGCAGCCAGGAGACTTTCTTCCACATTGGGTAGAGCTTGAACAGGACATCAAAGCCTTCTCCCCAACAAGGTCACACCTCCTGATAGAGCCACTTCCCATGGGCCAAGCACATTCAAACCACCACACTGCCCTACATGAAAAGGAGTTGGAGCACATTATACAGGACTCTTGACAGAGATTGCTATTGGCCAGCAACATGTCCAGCAGTTGCTGGTAGCTGCATGAGGTACTGAGCTTAGGCAAGAGGAAAGGCAGCAGCCAGTTCAACCATCTCAGAGACTTCTTGGGTTGTACTTGATGATATACTCAGGTCAGATGTGGCTCCTTTTTCTCCAGGTTAGCCTCTAGTTCCACCTGACCAGTGTAAAAGTTGAATTCCTTAGAGGAAGGGATGAGTTGAGAGCTGTACCCAAGCTTTACAAATACATGACTTGGGCTGAGCACAGAGCATTTCTAACTATCCCTAGGCCTAGGCTTGGAAGCTGCTAGCCTCCATACCATCTTATCTTCTGCAGGCCTGGACCTTGTAAGCGTCAGCTCCCAGCCTCCATCTGCTAATCTAGGCCTAGAATATCTCAGCCTCCAAGACTTACTGTTGTATAAATCCACTCTTTCTAGCCTTTCTCAACTGCCTGTCTGGCTGGTTCAACTCAGTTGTTCTGGCTCAAACGCCTCTCCAATCCCACTGATTCAAATTGGCTTTTCTTGGCTTCTGACTAAATTGTTCTATTGGAAAAACTTCCTCTGAACTCCACAAACTAAACTGCACTTAACTCAACTGAATTCTACTTCACTCTCTCCCTGCACTGCTCTTAGTAGGCTCTCTTTCTAGTCTGTTCTCATGAGAGTTGGCGTATCCTATCTCTGACTTATTCTGTCAAATCTTTCTCTGATTTGTCATCTTTCTTTCCCCCTCAATTAGACGTCATTGTTTGGGATTAAAAATGTGTACTAAAGGGATGTCTGTATTCGGGACAGAGGGATAAAAGGTGTGTACTAAGGGCATGTTTGTATTCTAGTTAGATCACACAGGCCTAGGTCTTTGGATGTGATCCCTTGCCAGAGTGGCCATGTTGCTGGATTAAATTTCTCTACAGACTAGAGAACATGATTCATATCTTCCAGTACATCCATATCCTGTACCACTACCTAGTGCAGCTCACACTTGAGTCCTCTGGGTGCACAAAGGAAGAAGATGAACAACATAGAGGTTAAACTTCACTCCAGGGAAAGCACAGGCACATCTGTTCTTCCACTAGGCTCCTGAAACCCAAGATGTTCGGCTATGACTGTGTGGGTCTACAGCTGGCACTCTATTTGTGCGATAGGATGCTAGCAAATGTGAAATGTGCATGGCCTGCCTCATGGCCACTACCATCCCTTCTACAGCATGCTGGTGGGGGATGGTTCTTGTAGATACACAGCTCAGGAAAACTTGGGATACAACCTAGAGCCTCCAGGAATCTCATACTTAGATGTACAATGATATTTCTGAGAGTTCATAGGTACACACTACATCCTAGGTCATAGCTGGAAAATTAGTAGCCAAGGATTTGGAATTTATGTACAAAATGGTACAAAATCTTTACAGAGCAAAGAACATAGTAGCCAAGTAGAGTCTTCTAGGGGACATTGTACCCCTGATGCTGCTGCTGCTGCTGCTGCTGCCTTCCAGTAGGAAGAGAAGCTACTTAAGAGCAGTGCAGGGAGATAGTGGAGTAGAGTTCAGAGACAATATTTTCCAAGTAGAGCAATTCAGTCAGAAGCCAAGAGAATCCTTGGAGAGGAGTTTGAGCTAGTTTGAGTTGAATCAGCCAGCCAGAGTTCAGAGGATTCTAGAAGGATGCGTTCTCCTCTAGTTGTAGACAGTCTGTTCTCTGCTACTTTAATGAATTCACTTGTAAGGCACAATGTCTACTGGACTTCTTGTCTTCTTGGCCTGTGGTGCCAGTTGGTGACATTGCCTTCATGAGGGCTCACAGTTGGCACTTCCCATCCCTACCACTGTCCGCATTTGCCTCAGAGGATTTCACTTTTGGGGTACATGGGGTTCCTCATCTGCAGTAGCTTCTTTGTGGTTTCTTTATGGAATGTGGATACTTCTGAATGAAGGTTGTCTGACTCTGAGTTTAGCTGCCTTCAGCGTGAAGCGTGTGCCTTCCTGGCAGTGTGGAGAGATGAACAGGCTAATGCAAGTTAAAATCATTAGTATTTTATTTGCTAACACACACACACACACACACACACACACACACACACACACACACACACAC
>NW_021604588.1:1409554-1424135 GCF_004785775.1 Grammomys surdaster
CACACACACACACACACACACACACACACACACACACACACACACACCTACCTGCCATAGCATACATATGGAGGCCAGGGGACATCTTTTGTGAATTGGTTCATACCTTCCATCTTGTTATGGTGGAGCCAGCCACTCTTGTTCTTCCTGATTATACAGGGGCTCCCTGCTAGCTGGCCCACACGCTTCTGGCATATTCTCCAGTCTCTGTTTGCCATCTCATTGTAGGAATGCTACTGGGACAACAGTCCCAGATCACTGTATTTTTAAAAACTATGTTGTAGGCATAGAACTAAGGTCATCAGACTTGCCCGGCGAGCACCTGCTGAGCCAGCGCCCAGCCTGAGCTTTCTGTTTTGTCACATAGGATTGAGTAAATGCCTAACAAATGCCTTTAATGAGTGAATTTTATCAGATTCATCAATTGCTCCTTTGTTTAAAAGTGATTTTTTTTGTTTTTAAAGAACTCTGTTCCAGTGTTATGAATAGCTCTTAGGTCAGCCAAGGGCCCTTTTTTTGTAAAGATCTACAGATCCAATGTTGAAATATTTGTTCTTAAAAATCATACCTACTGGTCAGAAGAAGGAGAAGGAGGAGGAGGAGGAGGAGGAGGAGGAGGAGGAAGAGGAGGAAGAGGAAGAAGAGGAGAAGAGGCAGCATACCACCCTGATTTTGGTTTTGTAACCAAAGACATGAATTACTAAACTTTAATTAAGAAAATATTTTGGATCCAAGCAGTGGTCATGCACATGCCTTTAGTCCCAGCACTTGGGAGGCAGAGGCAGGCAGATTTCTGAGTTCAAGTCCAGCCTGGTCTACAGAGTGAGTTCCAGGACAGCCAGGGCTACACAGAGAAACCCTGTCTCAACAAACCAAACCAAACCAAACCAAAACAAAACAAAACAAAAGAACAAAAACAAACAAACAGAAAGCAGAAAGTAAGAAAAGATTTTGAAAGACAGACAGGGAGAACTCATGCCCTGGTGTCATTTCCAGACCTTAGACTTCAGGTGAAAGCAGGACACATGCTTTGGGCTTCAGGATACCAGTCTGACGAGGGCGCCAGGATGAATCCTGATCTCAGATCTCCTTGGTGCTCACACTCCCAGCTCCTCTTGATGCTCTGGTAACTGGGTGTGCAGGGATGGATCTTATAGTAGCTCCAATACTCCCAAGACTCGATACGCTAGTCACCTCTGGTTCTCAGGTGAGCTATCCTGCAGTTATCATGTCGAGCTGCCTTCTGAATCCCAGGGCTACAGGCCTGTCACTTCTGCTGTTTCTTCCTGTCAGTTTCTCCAGCGAATGAAGCTTTAAGAAACCTGCTGTTGACATACAGCAAGTAGTGTCACACTGCTTTAAACAACTGCTCCTTTGTTATCCTTGCCAGCCCCACAATGGGCAAGGAGGCCACTTAGTGGCAAAGTGATGTAATAAGGGACGCAGTTTCTAGAAAGAGATGGGAGAGGTGGCCGGCTGGCTCTTCTAGATGAACTAGCTGTTGTGCAGTGTCTTTTCCACCCAGTCAAGCGCCTGGCAGCCTTAGGGAAAAGTCCATTGCTCTCTGCAGAGGTGAGCAGCCAAGCGCCTGGATACCAGCAGCCCTGGCAGGGGAGCTTCTCCATCTAGAAGCTTCATAGATGTTTGAGTCTCCTTCAGTTACCTCCCAAGCTCCATGGTCTGCTTGCACCCTGTGGTTTCCAAACTCTCTTGTCTGTGAAGCATCTCATGGCCTTGGAGGCAATGAAACCTGGACAGGGCCCAGTGAAAGTGACCAAAGACTGGGGCCTTGGCCACCTGCAGTTCTGTTCCTCTCCCTACAGCCATCAGCTGGCCAGCTTTCCAGAGTGTGTTCTTCCAGAGAGAGGCCAAAGTTCTGACAGAAGACTTCATCAAGGGCTGGGACCCCAAGGGCTTGGCCTCTCTGTTAAGGAGACCACAAGGCTGGGGACAGACAGAAGACAGACCGAGAGGGATGAGGACAGTGTTCCCTATTTTCAGTATAACTGCCCCTCAGGACATCAGAGGAGGTCAGGGCAGGTTTGCTGGACCCTGCCTTGACATGGGGTGCACAAAACCAAGCACAAGGGTGTGTGTGTGGGAACACATGGATTAGATTATTTTTTCTCAGAATGTAACTTGTTCTTCAAGCAGAGTGGAAATCCTCCCTGTTTCTTCTGCCCCAGCCTTCCATCAGAGGCATTTGGCTGTGTGATGTGCGACACGAACCTGGCAGGGTCAGGATGCCAGGAAAGCCACACCTGAGGAGACTCAGGCAGGTAGCTGGAGGACTATTGTCCAGAACTGTGGAGATCCTGCCTGGTTTTGCTACGAGAGCTTCCCTTTCCCAACTGTTCCAAGAGGAGAAGGTCCATCAGGATACTACTGGACTGTGGCTCCCTGCAGCGAGAACACCCTTCAGGAGGGTGCTGTGGCCAGAATGTGAAGTGGGGCAAGATCACTAAAAAGAACTCTCTCCTGGAGGGTGTCCCCACACCCTCCTGGAGGGTGTCCCCACACCCTCCTGGAGGGTGTCCCCACACCGTGCCTTCTCCACAACATACACCTCAGATCACATATGGTCTTCTAGCAGGGCATAGAAGAGCCTGCTGAGGGTATCCCTGCTGGTGTCTCTCCTTCAAAGCACGCTGATCACTAGATCCTACCCCCTCCCAGTTGGTAACATCAGGTGTTATGAAATATAATGGCATAAGGAGTACCTGGTGGGCCTATGCCAAGGTGTTCCCCTGAGTAACTGCACCATGCAACGGATCTGGTGTAAAGGGGCTTATTGGAGGAAGGGAGGGAAGTGAGGGGAGAGGCAGATGAGTGGACATGTAAACAGGCAGACAGACAGAAGCCAAGTCATGAGGACAGGGACAGGGGAGGACAGAAAGAGAGGGAGGGCAGAAGAGAGAGAGAGAGAGAGAGAGAGAGAGAGAGAGAGACAGAGAGAGAGACAGAGAGAGAGACAGAGAGAGAGACAGAGAGACAGAGAGAGTGTGCCCAGCTGGGGCAGCAGGGGCAGGTGATGATGTCCATTGCTAGGTCCCTGGGAGGCGTCTACTGGAGTCGCCTGTAAGCTAACATCAAGGACAGCACCTGTTCTGTCTTGTACCCTGATTCTAGCCTAGCTCAGCAAAGGAAATCCTGACATAATGGTGATGATAATAACATAAGGTTTTTGTTCTGTTTTGTAGCAACTTTTTCTTTATTGGACTGGGTATGTATGTGCTTTCTCTTATGTCTATACATTTTCATATTTTCTTTATTGGCACTTCATCCTTCAAAGTCCAGCTGTCACTTTGAGGAAACCCTGAACCCCTAGACCATGACCCACCAGACATGTGGCTTTCTCTGTCCAACCCAGCAAAAGGAATCCTTGCTTTGCAGGTCTCCCCTTAGAATCCTCTTCTACCAGAGAAACAGCCTAGAAAGGCCCGTAAGACACAGAAAGCCCCAGCCCTAGGATGGCTGCATGAACAGGACAGGGGGCCAGCTGGTGGGCAGGCTGGCTTATCCAAGCCATGGACATGAGTCCTGGGAAGTCAAGGAAAAACGCAGTGGGTCAGGAGACCATCCTGCCTATCAATCAGAAGGTCTGAGACAGGGCCGAGGGGCTCGCTGTGCAGAAGGAAACCCACACCACAGGTCTCAAATAGGGGCCTGCCTCCACATTCAGTCCTGTGGCTGAGCATTGTGGAGCAAGCTGCAATGGTATTCCCAGAAGAGTCCCAAGCTTAGATACCCAGGTTTGGTTTGGGGAAGTATGGTTACTGGTACTATAGGATTGGCTGACAGGAATCTTTACTTGACATTTTATGAGCAGTCACACTATGGGGCTATTTGGTAAGGAATCTCTGTGGACTGGTAGAGCACGTCCTTGAACCAAAGGCCCTTGGAACCTCTTTCAGAAACCCTGCTTGATCGTGTGCTGGCCTGTCAGCCTCTTGGACCCTCAAACAGGGTCCAGCAGGTAAGGTCTCGGAGGATGTGGGGTGGGGCTCAGACACCCCAGGAACCAGGCTGCTAAAGAGGTCAAATGCCCTGCCAGCTGCATCCTCCCCCACCCCAGCTGCCCCAGCACAGGGGGTGTCCTTGGCGGTCCACCTGCTGCACTCAGTGCTGAGACCATCTGAGAAGAATGAAGATGTCAGAGAAAAGCCCAAATCGGATCGGGGCTTCTGCTTCCCCCTAATGAGGTTCATTATCAGCTGCTCTGATCCCTGTAAAACCCAGCAGGCTGGATTAGGGGCAAACTCTAATCCAGGCTGACTCCTCCTGGCTGAGCAGACAACCCGGGCTGGCTGGACAAACAAGCCTGTCAGTCCTGGAGGAAGAGCTGAAGGTGGCAGCTACAGACAGGTCCCTCTGACACCCGGGCAGGTCTCAGGAAGGGTGGAGAGCAGAAGGTGGCAGGGCCATCACCCAGGCTTGTTCCCAGTGCGTGTGGAGACTCATAGGTCCAAGTGCTCTGTGGGGAGTGGGGTGAGTGTCTGCTCCTGTAGCCAGGAGTGCTCTGGATGCTGGATCTCTGGTGAGACTGCATGCTATGTACTCGGTGTAGACAGACAATACCTCTCTAAGGATCTGGATGCTGTACAATGGGTGCTGTGCACTGGGTGCTGTGCACTGGGTGCTGTGCACTGGATGTTGTGCATTTGGTGCAGACACAGACAATACCTCGCCAAGGATCAAGTCAAACACACTCTGCGTGACTTAACAAAAATAATTTTATTCCACATCCTCCCAAGCAGTAGGAGCAGGAGAATGAAGCCCGTGAGCTGGTCTCTCCACCCCTCCTGCCTGCAGTGGAACCAACCAGGAGAGAGCACACTCCACTCACTGCCCTCAACCCAGCGCCTCCCCACCACAGTTAGCATTGATTTTAAAGACCTAAGTAAGAGACAAGCGCCCAGCTCGGAGGAGTCTGCCCTCTCACAGCTAGCTTAGGACTAAAAGGCACTACAGACCCCAGCACCACCCACCCCCTTGCCCCTACCACCAAGCAAGCACTGCCCCCCACAGTCCAGCAACTGTTACCCTCCCAGACTGCCAAACTACACCAACCTCAAAGTACACTCTTGCAGCAGAAACCCCAGTTTGAACCTGGGTGACCAGAATCCTTTCCTGAGGATCCCAGACCCATTCTTGTAGCTTAAACCCCACCCACACCTGAGGTGCTGAAGCTGGGTAGGCCAGGGAAGGCCAGAAGGGATGCATTTTCTTCATGTCGAGAGGGAGGGAAGCGGACAGCCTCAGAATGCAGTGAGGAGGTCCACTCCTGCCCACTCTGCCCCAAATACTCTCCTCTGGATGAGAAACCTCGAAAGCTCTGGACTTGTTTGCCTCAATTTAAGGCCAAGACCAAGCAGGAAACATTGAGACTTCAGCAGGAATGGGCAGGACTTCACAAAAGCTGAAAAACAGAATTTGGTGCTGAAGCCAGGGCCTGAGCCTGAGTCTCCCAGAAGCCCCGAGCCTCTGTGTCAGGCTGCTCCTACCCCATGCTGGCCAGGTAACACTGGCACCCTGTTTGTTTTGTCTATGGAATCCTCTCCCAGTGGACTGCAGGGTTCCCCAGGAACAACTCACTTTTGGGGACTTGCCACTCTCCTAAGCTAGACAATGGAACAAGGAAGGAGGAGAAAGGAAGCAAGGGGGCCAGTGTCAAAAAAAGCCCGTAGACTGCAGCTCCCTTTTCTGTCCTCTGCCGGGCTGCTCAGGCTGTGGGGTAACTAGCATGGCCCTTTGGGGTTCTCATCCTGGCCCGGAAGTAGCTGTACATGGCCAGTAAGCCCATGAAGGACACAGAGTAGAGCCCCACACACAGGCTAACGTCTAGGTGGGAAACCCCCCCTCCCAGAACCTCTAGCCACTGGCCCTGGCCCTGTACAGCCAGGGACTCTGGCTCCCCTTCAAGTACGCTGGCTAGCTGCTTGGGGCTGCGGCGCCCTCGCCTGAGCTCTAAAGGGCCTTGGAGGTGGTTCACCTCAGGCAGTGATAAAGCTTCAGTGTCTCTCTTGCTCACGTGTTGCTGACCCTGGGCATTCTCCTGCACATCCCTCTGAAGCTCTTCCACGTGCTCAGGAGAGCCCCGCCCTGGAGAAGCTCCACCCATTCTGAGGCCTGTGTATAGTTCTTGGGGACCACTGGCTTCAGGCTTCTCAGCTGGGACATCTAAGGCAGTGGCTCCAGGGGACTCTGCAGAAGCAGCCTGCTCATGGCCCCGCACTGAATTTCTGGTCTCCAGTTTTAATGTATCCATTACCAGCTTGGGATTCTGGGTGCCCCTCGGGGCTGCTGCTCCAGCTGCAGGAGAGTCTATGACGATGTTTGCTGGGGAGAAGTGAGCCTTGAGAAAGTTGAGGGTGGCACCGAGGTCCCACAAAGGCACCTGTCCGTTCAGCTCATTATGGCAGGCAGAACACAGCTCACGGGGAGGCCACTGCACCTTGGGGAAGTGGGGGTCCTCACTCAGAGCACCTGGGGAGGGAAGCACACACAATTGACTGCAGCATCAGGTCTTCCTGGAGCTTAGGTTCCTTCTGCTCAGAACACCAGCTTTTCCATCTGCAAAAAGGCTTACCAAGCCTTTAAAAGGATGGGAGAAAGAGATGAGAGATACAGAGAAAGAAAACAAAATCAAAAACAAAACAGAACAAAAGGAGCGTGTAGCCAGGCTTGGTGGTACATGTCTGTAATCCCTGCCACTCAGGACTGAGGATACGGTAGAAGGACTGCATGTTCAGGGCCCGTCTGGATGCCTGTCTCAAAGCAGGAAGGCAGGGGAGAATTTGGGGAGAGCTCGGTAGTAGAGTGTTTGCCTAGCTTGAGCATCACCACAAACCCACACAACCCCTGGACAACCTGGCACCTTTCTGGCCTACAGTGTGACCCAGCCATGGCAACATTTGGTGGCAGAGTGAGATAAGGGAAGAGGAAGAAGCTGGTAGGGAAGGTAGGCATATGTCTTCTTTTTAAAAGCCACTAGGAGGCTCCAGGACAGGGAACCATGTGCTGGCTTGCAGTAACCTGCTCCATCCAGCTCCTTCCCTAGGAGGGCTGTCTGGGGGTACACTGCTCCCCAGATATGTAGTATCTGGTCTAGAGAAGGCTCCCCTCCCAGGCTCCATGTGTAGGACCCACCATGCTCCCATTTCCAAGGAAAGGTAAACAAAGTAAATCAGGGTAACCAGGAAGACAAGCTCCCCACGCCCCAGCCTACTCTTTGATAAGAACTTTTCTCTGGGTGTGGAAAACCCATGCTCTCCTCCCTGTTAGTCCGATAAGAGGCTTATAGAGGGAGAGGCACAGCAATAGGAGGCAGGAGAGAGGAGTCCTGGGTCCAGCAGGGGAAGGAGCACTGGCACTGAGCACCAGGGTGGCACAGAGTCCCCATCTGTTTCCTCTGCAGACAGGCCTGGCTAACAGGGCTGGCAGGTATGTGTGAGAAGTAGAGCGCCACTGAAAAAGACAGTCAGTATGCCCCCAGATGCCACCTCCGGCCTTGGAAGTGACCTTACCTGAGAGACGAGCGTTAACCCTGTTGTGGCTAGTCCAAAGCCAGAGAACTGCATTACTGGGACTTCTCACATGGTGCATGGATGCAGCAGCCATCTGCTCAAAATGGTTAGCACAGTCACGGCAGCCAAAGAAGAACTGAACGTAGCCCCTCATGGCCTGGAGGACCTCCTGGCCGTCGGCTGCAGGGGAAGGAGACACCACAGAAAGGCCCTTCACTTGTCAGCCTCTGCTGCCTCCATCACCGGTCCTCCACTCTGCTGTGCTCCCCTGCAAAGTGCTTCACATTCCAGCCTATGACACAGGCCCAAAGCTCCCTTACCTACTTCTCCCCTTGTGAGGGTCACCACAGAGATGGTCCTATTTCCTCCAAAACTCCTAAACTTCAGTTCCCCCTCTCCTCTTCAGCGGGACATTCGGGTTCTACGTGGCACAACTAGAGTTGACGGGGCGGACACTCATTCCAACCCCCATGACCCTCCTCCATCTGCCTGCTTCAGGCGTCCCATTCAACATGCTCTCTCTTGGGCCTTGCCTCTCTGGGACACCCTTAGGAGTTCCTCCTCCTCTGGTCCGAATATCTTCTAGTTTGTCTCTATGTCCCCCTTATTCTCACTCTAACTCCCCCATATAGGCTGGTACCAAGCAAGGGCCTCTGTTGACTCCCACACTTTTTCTTGAGCTGAAACCAGACTCTCCTGAAGGTCACCCTCCCACACTTTCTGTGTCTTTTTTCTCTTCCATACTCCAGATACCTTGGGGACTACTTCCTATCGCTTCTAAACACTCCCTAGTTGGCATACCTCCAACCCTTTAGAGAGCAACCCACCTCTAGACCCCAGGACCTTGCAGAGAGCACTCTCTCACCCTCTTCTCTCTCTCTCTCTCTCTCTCTGTCCCTCTGCTTTGCAACATCAGTGCCTGTACCACTGTGTCTGTCTGTACCACTGTGTCTGTCTATACCACTGTGTCTGTCTGTACCACTGTGCCTGTACCACTGCGTCTGTACCACTTGTCTGTCTGTACCACTGTGCCTGTACCACTGTGTCTGTCTGTACCACTGTGTCCCTTACCTCCTAAGTTCCATTTCTTCTGCACCCACTCCAGGTATAATTGCTTCCTCTCCCATTAGGGCTGGCTCTTCTCAACAGCTCCAGAATTGTGTTCCTGCAAACTTCCTTTTCTTTCTGCCTCATTAGTTTCCCACAGACACAGGATCATTCCAACTGGCTCCCCGGTGAGAATAGAACAGATGTGACAGACAGACTGAGGTAGAACTCAGTGAGCAGGCCCTGCACTCACCTGGTTCTTGTGGGTGGGCCTCACTATATCGGTTTGCCTGCACAGTCAGGAAGTGGAAGAGGACCCACAGGGAGCAGGGAAATCCCCGGAAATGTAGCTGACTGCCCTGGCAGCCAACCCAATTCACCTTCTCAGTAAGGACGGAGTCCTAAAAGGGACACACATGAGCATGAGTGCACAGGTGGAGAAGAGAACGGTGGAAAGGGGACCTCAAGGGACGTTTCCAAGAGCATATGGCACCATGGCAAAGGAAGTCCTCTTCTTGGCCTATGACCTCAAATAGGTACCTCTGCCATACCCACCCACCACGGATTGGCAGAGCTGAGACTCCATGGCATAGACCAAGTTCCATCTTTGAAACAGCCATGCCCATCACTGAGGTCCCTGGAAGCCTCGACACCTCATAAATCAACAGGGTCTGTATGTCTACTGGGTGTGGACTTGCTCTTGCAGACAGCAGAAAGAACAGGTACCCTGCTGTGGCCACACGAGGAAGCTGCTTGGAAGCAGGCAAAAGTTATCAACTCTGGTGTCTTAGATAAATGTGGTAGCTCATGCCTATAATCTTCACATTTGAGGAGGTGATGCAGAAGGATTATTGTGAGTTTCAAGGTCGTTAGCCTTACATACAGAGTAAGGCCCTATCTCAAAAATTTAAGTCTCCATTGCCTCATACCTTGGAGTTTTTAGTTCTAATCACTTACAGGTTCTTACAGGGTCTTAGACTAGAACAGTTATGTAATCTGAATTTGGTTTCGTCATCTGCTAAGTGAAGATTCTGATGCATGAGGCGTCAATGAGATATTCCATAGGCCCCAGTGGAGAGCAGCTCATTAGTGATAAATGGAATCACTTAATGCAAACCTCTGAATAATGTCATCAGAGATCGAGGCGTTAAGTTCTTCCAGCCCCTGAAATGTCAAGGACACTGACAGTTCTTCACTTGTCTGCTAGACTCACCTCCTTCCTGCTGTCCAGAGCAGCTTTGAAGAAACTATAGGGGATCTTCTTTTTCTGCTGCTTTTGAAGCCAGTCATTTATGGAGTGCAAGAAGTTCTGGACCAAAGGCTGGCCAGGGAAGTACTGTAAGTAAGAGCAAGTGGTGATTGGAGAGTAAGAAACAATTCTACAGAGTTTTACAGTATAACAAAACCCAACAGGCACAAATCACAAATTCATAGACTCTATTCTGGACAGAGGAGAAGAAACTCTATGTAGCCTAGGCCCTGTGGTTCTCTCCTATCAAGGCTCAGGCTGCAACGCTGGCCTAACTATATGCAGCCATTCAATGGAAGATCCAAGCACCACACCACTCCCCAGGACTGCTGTGAATATTGGCCACAAGTCTTCTTTTCAGGAAGTCTTCTGATGCAGCAATTGATTGCTCAGTTGGGCTGACAGGGAGTAGGCAAGGGGTTAAGCATTGGGTAACTGAAGAAAACTGCAGCTGTATCTTGGCAGCTGTTTTCTGATGCCCAGAATCCCCTTCATCACCCAACCTCCTTGGAGCAGCAGTTGGATTCTTCAGAAACAGCGATACCAGGGCCCCTTCCCCATGACAAACATCCTGATAAGCAAGAAAGGAAAAACTGCAGGGACATCTCGAGCTATTCTCAGTGATGAGATGGAAGGAAGATTGTGCTCTAGGGAAGAGGCCGTACAGTGGCATTACCAGAGGGAGGGTCCATAATAAGTCCTTAAACCCCTAATGCAAGGCCCAGTGGGCCTCTACCCGCCTCCCTTCGGAACACCCACTCCAGCTTGGCGTGCATTCTCTCTTTTTGCTTTTGCTAAGTAAACTGCTTTCAGCTGTCTGTGTTTCTTGGCTCAGCTCTTTCTTTTGAAAAGACAAGAACCACACCGAGGAGAAACCTTCATTGGTAATAGGCTAAGCTGGCAAAAGACCCTTCATTTCTTAGCTCATGGGCCTCCAGTATGGACAGGCTAGCCTAGGGCTTAGGGCCAAGATCCAAATCTTGATGGTAACTCCCAAGAGCCTCAGAGGAACATGAAAAGCTACTTTGACAATAAGTCAACTCAAATCTGATTAGTATCAGCACTTTAAAACCACAAGGACTCAAGGGAGGAGGGGCTGTGTGCATATGTGCATATGTGTGCATGTACAAACGCTTGTGGGGGTGGGGGTGGGGCGAAGAGGACGCAGCAGTGAAGCCGAGCAGATAAAACCACAGGAGGAAGATGTTGGTAAGAAGACAATGATCCGAGAAGTATGCCAGGAGGAGGAAAAAGAACCACTGGGAGAAGACTCCCAATATGAGAGTGGTACCAGAGGCAGCCTCCAAGAGGGTATTAACTGTCCTTATCAAATGGCAGAGGCTAGCCATCCCCCAGAGTGAAAAATGGCCGGAAAGACTTGTGCTTCAGAACGCTTCCTCCTGGTCAGCTCCTGAGAGCTCTGGGCCCACACGCAGATTTACAGCTGAAAGTCAGCATTTCTCACTGACCTCCACCTGCCACCCTGACTTGGCACCTCCTTTCTGCCTTCTAAGGCCATGCATCAGACGCAGGGATGAATTAAAGGGCTCTGGACAGCAGAGAGCAGGGAAACCTTGGTGACCAAACGCCACCCAGTGGCCAGCGCCGATAGCTGCTGGCATGTTACAAGGCAGGCTGAGAGAGGGGCCTCCTCACTCCAGGCTTTCTTGTCAGAGGAGAGGGAGGAGGTTAAATGAGACATGGATGGGAAGTTCACCTTCACAAGGTGATTCGCCCCTCTGGGCTGTCATTTCCTCATCTCTAAAATGATGAGTACCACTCACAGAGTTAAGAATGGAAAATAAGCAAATACACAGTGTACTGTACAGTCCGCCAGCCTGCCAGAGCATAAGGAAATGGAGCAGCTTTGATTATTATTCTCCAGAAAAGAAGGAAGCTTCCCAGCAAAGTAGATAGAACATATCAGTCATGCAGACAAAGGTCAGTCAGGGCCTCTATACCTGTGTCCTAGGTCACTGTGTCCCCACTGTGGGACATCCTACCTGGCTTCCCTCAGTCCTCTGCTTCAGGGCCACCGTCTTCTCAGAGAGACCTGGCTTCTGGCTAAAGAACACCTTGGTACCATACCCATCTCCTGCTCTTGCCAAGGGTCTAGCTGAGTGTATCCCCGACAGTGTGCTGTCCAGGCCTCTATCTAACCTGGATATTTTCTGTCTCCTCTCGTATCAGCTTCACATAGCCCCACTGGGATGCAAACTAAATACCAGCTTGCTTATAACTGAAAACAGATCCAAGCAGCACAGAGAAACTACCGCTTCCCAGGACTCCTCTGAACTAGACTGACTTGGGCGTGGGATATCCTCATTGAGGTCTGTAGGGTTAGGGAGCACATGGGAGCTTTCCCTCACTGCGGTGGTAGAAAAACAATACAAAGGACTGCTATGGATTTGTTCAACAGTGTGTCTGAACCAGGCCTCCTCAGTATTGTGGAATGCAAGCTGCAGGCCTTTGAAACAAGGAAATAGCTCTGTCTTGCCTGCAACATTCCTTATAGGGTCTTCTTTGTATACAAATACACAGGCCACCAAGTCAAGAGGGTCAGAATGGTGGCAAAATAGGTGAGATAGGGAGAGATCTGGAGGTTCCCCCAGACCCACTGGGAAGAGCGGGCTCAGATCAGCTGGGACTGAGGAAGGCTGAGTCAGCAGGCAGGCCCAGGGGCCAGGCAGCCCTGACTCAGCAGCAAAGCAGGGCAGGGCTGGCCATGGTTGGGAAGCCAGAGTGGGAAGGCCAGGGAAAGACAGCTCAGTGTGACAGTACCTCGTCTGGTCCTGCTGGCTGTCTTAAGGTGAGCTACTTGAGCCCCTGGGCCTTAAATGGTAGTGATACAGCTCTGCAAAGCAGGCAAAAAGACTAAATGCTTGTCAGACATCACTCTGAGAAGCAGCAGCCACCTTTCTGAGACGTTACCAAGGAGCACAGTGCAGAGCTAATGCTACGGATTTGGGTTAGACTGAGAAGAAAGACAGCAAAGCAGAAAGCACCCCTCTTCACTCTGGTGGTTCACAGTCCTATTTCCCAGTCATCATGGCAGGGAGTAAGAACCCATAGCCTGGGTCTTAAGTGTGGTGGAGAACTCAGGTAAGCAGGCAGAGTAAGTCACCAAAATGACTGAGCACAGTCCCAGGTATTGGGATGTCTGGGCCAGCGTCTCTCTCCCTTCTCCTCTCCAGGACGGGTGGTCTCTGGGCATGCGGGGCTGGTATAGAATATGGCTGTAAAGGGAGGGTAGAAGCCTGTGGGGACTGGGCAGCTAAGGGCCCAGCTGTCCAGTCAGACCTGAATTCCTCAAGGAAGGGACTGATTGGTGTCTGCCCTCCAGATATGCACACTGAACACATATGAACAACAGAGACAAAGGAAGCTGGGGCCCTGCTCACCTTGGCCAATACTGCCACAAACTTTTTCAGGGCCATCAGGCGCTGTCCCTCGAGAACTGAGAACTTTCCCACTTCTACACGCAAGATGTAGTGCAGTGCAGACTCCAGGTCGGCCATGTAGATCTTGGAGCTGAGGTTCAAGAGGAAGCGGAAAGAAAAGAAGCATTAACCTCAGAGCAAGCGCTAAAACAACAAGCAAGAAAGCATTGCTGATGTCACAGTAATGCGTAGCATGTGGCTCTGGCAGGGGTTTGCTGAATGCCTCGGGTGAGTAATTTCTCTAGGCCTCAACCCTTCATCTGTATAACAGGCAGAGCATATTGCTTACAGGTAGGTAGCTAAGAGGACTGACTGAAAACAGAAACCAGCTTGCTTCAGATGGGTGGGGCCTTCTTTCCAGGTCCAGAGTCAGCTCCTTTCGTAAGTCACTAATCAGGCTCAGTCTGATCTAAGCAAAGACCCTTGGGTTGGACACACAGAGCGTCAGTGCACACAGACAAGGCTCTGGAAAAGCTAGGCTCCCTGTGAAAGTGGAAGACCAGGAAGTTAGTTACCCACTGAGGCTAGGCACTGGGATAGCGGAGAGACAGGAGAGGAAACACGTCTCCTATTTCTTTCAGGGCTCATATACATACTGCTTCTCAACACTGTCAGGTCTTACAGCCCTCCAGTCAGCTGTGCCATCCCATGCTCACTCCACTTCCAGAGGGGCAGCTCAAGTACTGCTGGGAACAGCATTGAACGTCAGCTATCTATTGGCCTCTGCCTGCTGAGACCTGGCTCCTGGCCTCAGCATGATAGAGAACTAGTTTTATGAGCCTAGGCACTTCCTATTCCCTGGGCTACCTCACCTGTGAAACTAACCAATCATTCTGCCTCTTGACAGTACAGAGCCAACAGGGCCAACTGACAAAATGAGCAGACTCACACTTCATTCTCAGCAAAGTCTCCACTGTGGTGTCCCTGAGCCTCAGTTTACCTCATTGTTCCCATGTTCTGCCTCAAGAAGTGGCCTCCTTGGGTTAGAGATATAGCTGAGCAATTAAAAGCACTTGCTGTTCTTTCTGAGGACCTGGGTTCAGCTGGCCCTCCGTGAGAGTGAAAGACTAAGGCTCGATTGCTCTAAGGCTGGGAACTGGGATAGCAGAGGGCATGGGGACAGCACAGGCAGCAGTCTGACTTTCTTTCAGAGCTAATGTGCACGGTAGCCAGACCTCAGATCTCATACCCCACTTGACAGATCTGAACCTGTGTGCCTAACACATGCCTGGCCTGAAGAAGTGCTCAGTGCAGAAGTTAGTGTAGAACCTCCCCAGTGAGCCTCCACATGGATCCCTCCCAGTGAGCCTCCACATGGA
>NW_021604588.1:1424145-1506075 GCF_004785775.1 Grammomys surdaster
AGCCTCCACATGGATTCCTCCCAGTGAGCCTCCACATGGATTCCTCCTCCCAGTGATCTTCCACATGGATTCCTCCTCCCAGTGAGCCTCCACGCAGACTCTACTTGTCATTTTCCCTCCCCTTCCCCTTCCTCTCGTTCTCTCTTGCTCTCTCACTACGAGCCTGAGCCTGGCCTGGAATTCACAATCTTACTGCTGTGGCCTCCCAAGTACTGGCACACAACTGTGCAGCACCATGCCTAGCTTCTACTTGCCTTTTGAGTAAAGTCAAGCTTATGTACCATGGACACTAGCCAGCATTCCTTCTATTATAAAGGATAAATGTGGAATGCTGTTTGGTAAACACACATTTGGCACTGGGGGCCTGTCACAAAGACAGGAGAGCCCACATCAAGATTTTTGAGCATGGTCAGCAGACAGCAATCCCCAAAGGACTAGTATGTACCAGTGTACTAATCACCAGGATAGACTATGGAGAGCTTCTGCCTAGTGTGTTCAAGTCCTGGGTTGGGTTCCCAGCAGCACAAAGATAACAAATGGAACAAACAGACAAGCCCCAGGGCCAGCCTTGAAGGGACAGAGGTGGGCTATCCCATGGCGGGGACAGGGATGAGCAAGGCAGTGTTCATGGAGGGGATGTATGAAGACCTTACCGGTCTGCAAACTTCCATGCTGTGGGTGGGATCGTATTAGCAGTGACTGGTGTAGCTGTGGTCGGGGAAGCATCCCTGGACAGTCCAGGCAGCCCCCGCAGGTAGGATGTATAGAAAGACCTGGACTCCACCAGCCTGGAAAGAGAGCAAATGGAAGTGCAAAAGACAAAAGAAAAATCACATAGCTGACCAATGTCAGAAGAGGAAATAGGTGGCTCCTCCCACAGAAAGGCTTAGTAGGAAACATTTCAACCTGGTCCCATCTTGTCTTTGGCTCCCTGGGCCTCACTTCAACTTGTCCATTCTCTGTCCATGGTATAAAAACCCTCTCTTCCACCAGACAGATATGGAACCCCTATCTGGAAAAACAACTGGGCCTGAGAATTACTCAGTGTGCCTTCTGGCTCTAGGCAAGGCCATGGTCTACAGAGACTGAGGCAGGTAAGCCCACTGAGAACACCATCCATTTTGCTACAGAGAAGTGAGGATGCATTCAACAGGAGAGCTCCTACCTAGCTGTGCAAGTCCTGGGTTTGGTCCCCAGCACCACAAAGAAAAACAACAAAACAAAACCCACTAGCTTCTGCCCGTGACAGGAAGGCTGGGTGTGACTGGTCTCAAGGCAGCCACCCTCCCACAAACTTGCTCCAAGACATCACAAGTTGACATCACCTCCCATGGAAGTCAAAAAGCTGATGTGTGATTTTAGACATAACAACAGAGAACCAGGCTTGTCCAAATACTTCTGATTTCTCTTTCCTAATACAGGAGTCTTAAAGATAGGAAATATCTCCTCCAAAAGGTCTGGCCAAGATAAGCATCAGTGACAGGATGTCCCATGGGAGCCAGCATCAGGAAGCATGGTTTTCCTGCTCTGCCATCCAGGCTCAATGTCTATCAATGAGCAGATGGTTCAGGAGCAGCGTCGTCACAAACAATTTTCTCCTCCACCAACTCCAAGTGAGGAGACAACGGCTCCTCTGGCCTCTAGGACTGGCACTTTCTGGGCATGCCCGGGATCTAGCCTCCCAGGCCCCTTGTGAACATCATGCTTCTTGACTCCAGCAGGCCTGCCTCAGGGGCGCCTGGTGGTCTAGGACAGGCAAAGGGCAAGGGGCTGCCTAGCCCAGCCTCAGTGTAGGCTGGTACTAAAGGCCCCAAGAAGCAGATTTCTGGGTACTGAGGGTAGCCTTGATTTCCTTGGTCCCCCAAATTTCTGCCGGCAAGGCCAGGCGGCCATCAATCATCTGCCTGAGGAGGGCACCAAGGCACCATCTGGTGCCATTTAACAGGCCGTTCAGCAGCAGGAGGCTGACAGAGCAGCTGAGGCTGCTTGATTGTTTTCTCCTGACATTTTGGAACAGACTATTGTCTGGCTCCTAATGAACTTTTCTGCAATTAGAAAAGCTTTGCTTTAATTTGGGGGTGGGGGTAGGAGGAAGGTCCAGCACATCTGAGTCCTCGCCAGGCCAGCACTCGTCAATGCACTCCTCTGTGCACAGAGGTGTGGGATAACATGGCCAGGGCATGGTGTAGATGGGTTAGAAGCTCAGGGCCGAGGCAGGAATCCTGAGCTGCAGGGTCAGAGGTCTTGTCTCACACAGAGGATCACACATCTGTTTCTCCTACTTGGCTGCTCTTTCTAGTGACTTCTCTGGTAGAAGAGTGACTAGGCAGGGAGGAGAAGATGGGGACATCACACTCACACAGGCACTCGGGAGACAGAGCCATTCCGCAGCAGCAGGTAGCAAGATGGAAAGTCAGTGACTCCAAACTTGCTCACCACGTCGCTCTCCGTATTCAAGACCCTGCGCACTGCCACAGCGTGGTACTGGGACAGGTCCAGAGTTACCTGTAGAGACAGTAGGGTGAGGAGGGGCTTCCCCAGTGGGCAGTGGGAGCCTGAGTACTGGCCTGCTGCTGGGTAGGCACCAGATAGCAGCTGTGTTCTATGTAGACTTAAAACTGCAGAGCAGACCACTGTGATAAAGGCCACACAACCCTCAGGTTACAACTACCAAATACCACCCAAGACAAGGGGCCTTGGAACTGGTCAGATCACACACTTGGTGTATCCTATAGGAGTACCAACTGAATATGGTAAAGCATGGTAAAATGTGGTTTTTATTCTTTTTGTTTTGTATGTATTTATGTATTTTTTTAATGGATGAATATTCATTCTACATGTATGCCTGCATGCCAGAAGAGGGTATCAGATCCTATTATATAGATGGAAGTAAGCTGCCATGTGGTTGCTGGAATTGAATTCAGGACCTCTGGAAGTACAGCTAGTGCTTTTAACTTCTGATCTACCTCTCCTTTATTCTTATATGTATAATATATATATATATATTTATATATTTATATATTTATATATTTATATATTTTTATATATATGCGTGTGTGTATGTATATATACACATACACACACACTTGCATACACACACACATGCACACATACACAACACATTTACATGGAAAAAATTTGCTTGCTTGGGGTATGTGGTACACACTGGATATCGAAGCACTTGGGCAAGAGAGTCAGGAGTTCAGGGTATGTGGTGGTCACCAGTTGGTACCAGGGAGCACCGGACTGCTGTGGCGGACCCAACCATGCTGCTTGTTGGGTGAATGTAGACTTTTGGACTTTCAATTAGGAAAGCAGTGGACTTTAAACGGCTTAGTGGGCCATCCTAGTGGGAGCAGGCAGGGCTGTGGTGCTGAGACCATACAGAATGCTGTCCTAGCTCAAGAGGTTCCAGAGAAGAAGTCAGTGTCCTAGAGACCATTCTCATGATATTTTGGTGTGTTCTGCCCTTGTTTAATCTGGCTAGGAATTCTGATCCTAGTTTTGGATTAATGACACCGGCAGAGGAGATGTCAAGACAGCTTCATATTGATTGTGTCATGTGGTCATTAACAAGTCACTCTTACACAGATCTATAATGAAAAAGGAGGAAGCTGAGTCAAAAAATTTACAAAATACAAAAGGTACACTTTGAGGAGAAAAGAAGCACCAGGGAGTAGAATAGAGCTAAGTCCGGTGCTCAAAGAGACAAAAGTCTAAAGAAACACTAAATGGAATAAAGGGAGTGGGTACTTCAGAGCAAGACCCCCTCTGCTGAGCTTCCAACTAGTGAGAGGGAAGCAGAGCAGGAAACCACTGAAAACAGAAAGCAGATCAGATGTAATTGGACAAGGGGCCAAGTTCCAGCCCCAACATGCATCAGGACTGCAGGTTCTGGTTCTGGCTTTGGAGTCAAGGATGCAAGAAATGGGTTGTAGAATCCCCCTCTACAGCTAAGGAAAGCTGGTGAGGCCAGGCGTGTGTCAGGTGTGTTCCTGTATGGAGGTTCAGAAAAGCCACTGTGTAAATCTGTGGGAGTGAAGTCTGGATTCCATTGGAGACCCAAAGATGTTGGAAATGCCAGAGTTGTGGGATGCCTGTTGAAGAGCACTTTGACATCAGACATGGAGATACAGAGTTTGGAGTTTGCCCAGCTGGTTTGTCTTACTTTGGTCCAGAATTTCCTCACAATGCTTCCTTTCCTCTCTTCTGGAATGGTAATGTTTACCCTGTGCCACTGTGTGTTAGCAGTAGATGACTTGCTTTTTGGTTTTGGTTTTACAGGGGCTTACAGTTAAGAGATTGAGAAGTCTCAGAAGAGACTTTGAACTTTGGACTGTAAGCAGTGTTGAGACTCTGAAAGACTATGGGGACGTTTGAAGTCAGACTAAATGCATTTTGCCTTAGGATATGGCTACAAGCCTATGGGGGCCAGGGAGTGGGGTGGAATGTGGTGGTTTGAATGAGAATGACCCTCATAGGTTCAAATATTTAAATACTTAAGGAGTGGTACTATTTGAAAGGACTAGGAGGAGGAGTCTTTTTGTAGGACATGTGTCACTGGGGATGTGATTTAAGGTTTCAAAAGTCCAAGCCAGGTTCAATGGTTCTCTCTTCCTGCTGCCTGTGGATCTCAATATAGAATTCTTAGCTCCTTCTCCAGCATCATGACTGCCGACACATGGCCATGCCCTCTACCATGATGACAGTGGACCTCTGAGACTGTAAGCCAGACCTAATGAAATGCTTTTTTTGTTGTTGTTGTTGTTGTGGTCATGGTGTCTCTTCAGAGCTATAGAACAGTGACTAAGACAGCCAGTTTCAGCTACCTGGTGAGTTAGAGACCTGCCTGAATTATGTGGAACTTTATCTCAATAAAACCAAATCAAACTCAATGTTATCTGTAAAGAGAACAGACAGTGATAGCAAACAGAATCCTACTCTGAAGCGGAAAAAGAGAGGTGTAGACGGAACTGTGTTGTGTAAGCGGAGGGAAGAACTGATTCCAATCAGCATCTGTCAATCGGCTGTGTTTGACCTTGGAACATGTGACAAGCATGGGCATACCAAGACATGAGTCAGCAGCATAGTGGGTGCTAGCTACAGCAAACAAAGAGGTGACTCTTTATAAAGCACCTACTGCATGCTGGCCACTGACCTAGCTCTTTATAGGAACTGCCTTAGTGAACATTCTAATATAAACAAGTACAACTACTTCTATTCAATAGCTAGAAATAAGGCTCGGAGAGTTGGGCAACGTGATCAAAGACACTCTTAAACTGATGGAGAAGTGCAGCCTGCACTGCTGCTCAGGGAATCCAGCTCTCACACAGGGATCAGGGCATTTCTCACGTGTCTACTTCCTTCATTTTTTTTTTTTTTAAACCCCAATTCTATGCAGTTAGGGCACTGAAGAAACAACACAGGGTTTGAGTTAGACAGCACCGTTCTACATTAACAGCTGTATGATCCTAGACATTTTACACCAGTCTCTTAAGTTTAGGGATTAGCAGCAATGTGTTGGTGTCTAGTCCTAGACTCAGTAAATAGCAGGTATTACTTTGTAGTTTCAGAGAGAGAGGTAAGAACAGATACCAACATTTAAAGTGGAAAGGAGCCCCTACACTTCCCATGTGTCCCACCAGGGGTCAGGCAGTGCCTGTCTGATCAAGGCACAGGGATCAGTTGCCTGCTTTGATCTGAACAGGCCTTTCTCCCCATGGTCTCTTCTGAGTCAGGAAAGCTGGGGCAGCTCACCTCTCTACCCAGGTAGGAGTCTTCCCTTTCAAAGACCAAGGCCAAGTACTCTGCCTTATTTCTTGTGAAGAATTCATTGATATCCTTCAGCCTGCAAGAGATAAATGGGGTCACTTTCTTTCCATGGCCTGTGGAAATGAGGGAAGACTCCCAGTGATGCACCACTTTCCATGTAGCACGTCTCCCATAATCCTGCAGCCTCCCCCTGCCTGCCCACCAGTGGAAGGAAGCTCACCCTTAAGTCTCAGGATGCTGCTCATGCTACCTCACTCTGCTTTACCTGACCCACCTTGGGTTTTATTGTTTTATATTTTTCTTTCTGTCCCTTTAAGGAGTCAGGAGTAAGCAGGAGGCAGGCTGGGAAGAGAAATGGTACAAATGCTTTCAGACCAGCTGTCTCCATGTTCTGGGTAAGGCCCAGGCTTACTGAAGATGGTTTTACTGGTTTCCTAAGAGACTGGTGACTAGAACCCATCAAGCCCAAGCCCTGACCAGCGGGGAGAGCTGCATGTTCCTCTCAGAAAAGGAACAAAAAGAGAAGAAATGAACAGAGTCCTGGGTGCAGGAGAATCCAATCTCCTCAAGGTGAGGAGAGTGAGGCCCAGTTTTCTTGGGTAGAAATGATTAAGAAGGCAAATTCTATCTCTCAAGCAGAGAACTAACCTACAGATTGTTTTAAATACTCAGTGAAAACTGTGTCTCTTCCAGCCTGTTTAGGGGCCCACTGAGAAGGCCCACGGGTCAGGAGAGGCTGTATCTTCCTCTTACCCTCAACCTGGTGTCTCACTTCCCCGCTCTTAACCCAAAGACTTGTAGCAAATGCTCCAAACAGAACCCAGCCTGGTGGCAGTATGGATAAATACGACAGACAAGTGAGGATCAGGATGAACCTTTGATGGATAAGAGAGGTTCTGTAGCTACCTGACATCAGCCTCTGGGTGGCATTAGGTGGCCACTCTCTCTGGCCATATCCTCATACCTACCCTAGGCTGGCAGAGGAGCAAGTCCTCAGCCTTCTGGAAGAGGCAGCTCAAGTCTCAGCACGTGTGTCTGCCTATATTCTTCCTAAGGGCATCAAAAGGATCACTTAGAGACAGCGCCACAGATTTGGCCAGTTTGTTGATTTCAAGGTTCCCAGGGCTGAAAACACACTATAAAGGAAGTGTGTGTGTGTGTGTGTGTGTGTGTGTGTGTGAGAGAGAGAGAGAGAGAGAGAGAGAGAGAGAGAGAGAGAGGCAGCCATGAGGAAATGGAAGGAGAAAAGCACCAGAGTACAGGCTAACAAGCTCATTCCTAGATGGGCGATATCATAGCTTGGATAGGAACTGTCCCCACAAAGGCTCATGCATTGAAGGCTTTGGTCCCTGCTGGTGGACCCAATCATTGAGAGATGACTGGTTCATGAGGGGTCTGACTTAATCAGTAGATTATCCAACTTATGGATTCCTATTCAATGGCCGAATCATGTGGGCCCTAGTTGGAATAAGTATACAACTGGGTACATGTCCCTGGTGGCTGTACTTTCTCTCTCTCTCCTTTTTGGCTGTCATGAAGTGAGTGGCCTCTGTCATATGCTCTGGCTGCCATGATATTCTGTATAATCTCAGATCCCAACTGATTAGTCCTGCCAAATTTGAGTTGAAACCTCTAAAATAATGAGACAAAACAAAACCTTTCTTTCTCTAAATTGTTTCTCAGGTATTTGTCACAGCAGGGAAAAAGAAACCAACAACTACCGCAGAGAGTTGGTTGTAGAACCCCAACCTACATTAGGAGTGTACGATTGGCCCAGGGTCTCTGTGAGGCCCTCTAGGAAGATGAGGAATTGGGAAAGATGATAAAGGAGTCACTGTGAATTGTATTAACACCAGGTGACCAGTTGACCATAATCAGTTTACAAACAGGACTTTACTCTTCTGATCATCCTAGACCTTTTTCCTGGTGGTAATGAATCTCCTCTGTCCTCTCATTTGTCAGTGGCCTTCCCTGGACTAGGCCAGAGAAAACTTCTTGTACCCACAAACGCCCCTGAGGGCAAGCCAGGAGAAGCAGCAGCAAGTATGATATGGAGAACTCCCTGCCCCCCCACACACACTTTTCCTTCCACCCAGCACGTCAGGCCCTTTGACCCCCAGCCAGCTCCCAAGGGACAGGGCTCCTCAACACCTGAAGCAGAAAAGAGTCACTTCCAGCTACTCTAAGGTATGTCTGGCTCACTGGGGCACCCACCCCACAGGAAGAATCTATGTGGGTCCTCTTCCCCTGTGGTTCCCAACACCTTCTCCATGCTTGAGCCCCATGCCACACTAAGCCTGCCCCAACCCAAAATACTTGGCAGGCTCCAGAGGCGGACAGGCTAGGGGCCACGTGTCACGGTGGGACTCCAGAGCATCAATGAGCCTCATACGCAGCGTCTGCACGTTAGCGCCAGCAGCTATAAACGAAAACAGGAAGTGGGCATCAGGACAGAACAGGCCCCAGCGCCCTTGCCAGTTTCAGTCACAAACAAGGGTTCCCAAACCAATTCCAAGAAAAAGCACATGCTAGCCCTTTCCTGAGAAGTGGGGTGAGGTGAGGGCTCCTGGGCTTAAAGAGAAGCAGGGAGACCCACCCCTGCACATAGCTACTGAAAGCTGTTAGGAGAACATCAGTGAAAAGTCACTCATAGTTTTCATTCTCTGAAAAGGAAAGTGACTCCTCGGCCAGTGCTTTCCATGTGCTGCTCTGCCCTCACTCCTTTTCCTGGAAAGGGGCTCTGAGGCCAGTGTCCTCAGGGAGAACTCCCAGCTCATCCTGGCACTCAGGGTCAAGGACACCGAGGGCAGAGAGGTATTCCTTAGAACTGGCTGCCAGTTTGTTCTTTGAAATCAACCTTATTTTGACATAACAGCTATTCTGGGAACATGGTGCCCTACCCTCAAACCTAGGACTTTGGATAGGACACATTTGAAGGGCTGCTCAAATGGGCTTTCCTGAGACCTCTGCCAGGCTCTCTGAGAAGATACATAGGAAAATCCAGACTTCACTTGGAGACCTCTCTTCACCCTGTAGGAACCCAGATAAAGGCAGGAGAGCTGGAAAACCAACACAATAGCCAGAGTCAGAGCACCCACCTGGTAATGCTGTTCCGGTGCCATTCTTGGAAAAGGCCTTAAAAAACTGAAAACAGACAAGAGTGAGTGGTCAAGTGGCAGCATTTATGCTCCTTAGCAACAACTTCTCTTTTTGAGCCTCACTTTCTTCCTGTGACTGACATCAGGGAGGCTTTGTTCTGCGATGTTCTCTAGTGTCCTAACAATCGATTCGTCCCCGACACTTAAAGCACCCTTAGAACCTGGAGGCGGCAGCGCAGAGACGTAACTAGAGACTAACTCCACCACGCCTGGGATCTGCATAGTCCCTGGAAGCTGTTTGGCGAGCAGTGAAGTCACTGGTGGTCTTCATGCAGACCATCTGAAGAAGACAGTGACTCCCTGGCCAGTGTTGGCTGCCTGTGTGCCAATCTGCCCTTGTTCTGTTTCCTGAAAGGGGCTCTGAGACTGGTGTCTTCTCAGTGAGAACTCCCAGCCCACCACGGCACTCAGCCAAAGGTCAAGACTCCAGGACAGGTCCTACTGAGCGGTAAAGCTAAGCCTATAGAAACAGGACTGTAGCACACAGCAGGCTCTCTCCACATCCTGTTGTACTCTTTCCCCAAGTGTGTGACACCCCAGACCTAGTGTGTCATTGGGGTGAGAGGACAGAACACTGGGTAACAACTTACAACCCCAACTTCTGCCCAAGGGGCAAGAGAGCTGCAGGGCTTTGCCTATGTCCTCCTATCCTGAGAGAGAAATATTGGTTGTCCTGGGAGACAAGCTATCTAAAACCTTCTTCAAGACAGGTCTCATATCTCAGGAACACTTTCGCTAGTTTAGTCTTCTCTCTCCAACAGCATAGCCTCAGCCTTATCCCAAGCAGCTGACTAAGTGAAGGCAGAACTGGGTTCAAGACCTGGCTTTGATAAGTTTTTGTTGTGACTGTGGAAAACCTTTCTGCTTCTCTAAACCTCAGTATTCTGATCTTAATGAGATATAAAATTATATAATATATAATATATAATGATATCATATATAAAGTGATAACACCAGCCTAGAATTGTTATAAGATTCAATAATCAAAAATTGAGAGTAATTAAGGCACAGAAGCCAGTACATATTAAAACTGACTCATTACATGTCAGTTCTGTCACCATCACTCCTCCTATACACACACTCCTTCAGCACCAGGAAATACTGACCAACTAGAACTGGATTGTTCCGTGTGTGTAGGCAGGAAGGGGAAATTCACCTGAGAGAGAGGCAGCTGTGACCAGCCATCACCTACCTGTGATTGGCTAGATGACCTCACTGCCTGTCCCCTGCTCTCCACTCCACTCTTTTCTCAAACTATGAATGCAATACTTTATTCAGGACTAAAGGCAGCTCATTCACATACATCACAATGCACCTATGTTCTTGACAGTTATGGAACAAATCTTGACCTAGTAAAATTATTATTCTAATACTTGTAAAATGATGACAAAGATCCTGAATTGTGACATGAAATGAGGACATGGGTTTATAAGAATCTCTATGGACAGACACTGCTGCTCAGAAGCTAACTGTGACTCTGCAGGGTGGTTTGCTCAGTGTGGTGCAGCTGCTGTCCTCACACTGTATAGGGAAGACAGACTTCAGCTTGCTGTTACACCTCTCACACCATGGACCAGCCTTCAGTAGTGTGCCTTTCTCATAGCTACGGAAGTGACTTTCAGATCTAGAGAACAACATGGTACCTCTCCTTCATCAGTCATCAGACTGCCCAAGTCTGAGCAAGTACTTGTCTTAAAAGGTGCTGGCATCCCTCCCCCCAACAAAAGGCATCTCCTTGACCCTAAGTTTCCTGGCACCCAAAAGACCCACCCACAGACTGCATGGCTAAAGGAGTTCCGGGCCATTGTCAGCCTTCTCAGTATTCAGAAGCCTCCCAGCTATCTTCTGGAATGGTATCACCCTCTGAGAATGTGGCCCGATACCTCAGGAACTTAGGAATTTTTCCTACCAATTAACATCTTTCTTATTAAATGCTTTTTCTACCAGCCCCTTTTCTAGGCTATACTTTACTCATGAATAAGAGCAGCTATAAAAAGATCCTATGCCTTCTCACGTAAACTGTAAAAGGCGGAAGGGAGGAAGGGCAGGACTAGAGAGACACCTTTCTCCCATGCCACTGTCATTTACTTCCTGTCTGCTGCTTTTAGTCTCTCCTGCTGCTACACATCAGAGCAGCTCATTCTCGGCTTACAGCACCCTTACAGGCACCGTGAGGAGGAAAGGCTCCATTTATAGTTTCAAATGAATGAATGAATGAATCAATCAATCAATCAAGAACAAACCTACTGCTCTCTGCTACCAAGTCATTCACTTTGTCCAAGACGTTTACTATCTGAGCCTTGTGTCTCAGGTACTCTCACCTGTCTTAGACTTCTAGGTTCATCTACTACACTCCACAGAGGTGTGACGGCCTCGTGTTCACACACCAAGGCTGAGTGAGCTCTCCTTCAACCTCCGTCTGCACCCGTGTCTTATCTCACCCAGCAATCAGTCCTCCTCCCTGCTGCCCACACTGGCATTTCCCTTTGCTATGACCCCCATCCAGTTATCTGGCAAGTTCTGTGACTCTGCCTTAGGGATACCTCTTTAACAGCCCTCTCACCTTGTCTAAACCAGGGCCAACAGGTGAAAACTTAGGTCCTGGTCTATTACATTAGTTCTTATTTGCTTTCTCTTCATGAGTCAGAAATGTTAGTCCTCAGCCAGTGAGGTGGCTCAAAAGGTAAAGAAGCTTGCTGTCAATGTTGAAAGCCTGAACTCAAACCGGAGGACCTAGATGGTAGAAGGAGAGAACTGACTCCTAAAAGTTCCTCTGACCTCCAAATGCATGCACACACACACACACACACACACACACTAAAAATAAAAGAAATACTATTCTCTCAATCTGTTCTCAACTGTCTTGGTATTATGTTTCCTTCTCTAAGGTATAATAACTATGGGATTCCTCTTCAGCTCTGCATGGTCTATGAGTAAGATCCAAACTCAATACATTCAAGGCTTTCCTTTCAAGATCTGAACCTAACTGACCTTCCACCATTCCACGCTCTCCCACTACAGTAAACTTCAACCTGAACTTTCCATCCAGTAACCCACTGTGATGGTTTGAATAAGAAGGGCCCCCACAGGCTCATATGCTTGAATGCTTAGTCCGGAGAGTGGCACTATTTGAGAAGGATTAAGAGGTGTGGCTTTGTTGGAGTAGGTGTGGCCTTTTTGGAGAAAGTATGTACTGCGGGTGGGCTTTTTAGTTTCAAAAGCCCAAATCAGGCTCAGTGTCTGTCTGTCTGTCTGTCTGTCTGCTTGCCTGTCTCCCTCTCTTTCTCTACCTTCTGATCAGGATGTACCTCACAACTACTTTTCCAGTATCATAACTACTTTTCCAGTATCATGCCTACTTACATGCCACCATGCTTCCCACAATGATGATAACGGACTAACTCTTTGAAACTGTAAGCAAGCCCCCAACTAAATGCTCTATCTTATAGGAGTTGCCTTGGTCATGGTGCCTCTTCACCACAATAGAACTGTGACTAAGACAACCACCCACCTGCCTGACTTAGGTAGTACTAACAGCTTATACATTGCTGCAAGCCCCACTGTGCCTGGTAGGGATGGTGTCTAGCACACTTAGCTGCTTAGCAGACCTCTGTCCAATTCAGCAGTGATAACCCTTTCATCATCTTGAAGGCTCAAGTGGAAATCTAGTCAGGGCACATTTTTGTCCTCAGGAAAATGTATCCTTGTTAAGTCAGCCATGGAGGTTATGTGCCATCTGAGGTCAACTACCCTTGAGAAAAATCAACAGAGCATCCAGGACTGAGTCTTTTCTCTGAGAGCAGGCAGCAGTTCACTTATTAACATATATTCTCATTCTCTCTCATTCTCTCTCTCTCTCTCTCTCTCTCTCTCAACTTATTTTATGTGTATATGTGCTTTACCCACATGCATATATATATATATACATATACATATACATATACATATACATATATACCATGCATGTATCTGGTGCTTGCAGAGGTCAGAAGAGGGCATTGGATTCCCTGGGGTTCAGGGTGTTTTGAGGCCACCGTAAGGTGCTGAGAGCTGAACCTGGGTCCTCTGCAAGAGCTAACAAGGCTCTTAATCATTGAGGTATCTCTCTGGCTGGCTTCTTTCCTTTCATCCGTCAACATAAAATGAGACATAGGTAGAAGCTTCTGCCTCCCCTGACTTGCTGCTCCTCTGAGGCTTTGGTCTTTCCACAACAACAGGACAACTGTTAGCACAAAACAAGATAACAGTAACCAAAACAGTTGAACAGAAAGCACAAGTTCCAGCAGTGACGAGTGGTGGCACTGGAGCCAAGTGTATAGGACCAGGTTTTTGAAACATAATCAGGTCTCCAAGCATTTTATAAAGAGCTCAGAAAGCAACAGCCTTAGTTACTTCATTTCCATGCTAGGAAAGATCAGTGCAGAAGGTGTCTGGAAGACAGCGGGTGACAGTGGAGAGGGAGCCCATGTCTGTTTCTCAGAGAGCAGGAGACACCTGGATTCCCTCTGTCGTCCCAAGAACTCAGCCTTGAGCGACAGGGCTCCAGTAGGAGCTTACAGAGTGACAGCCCAGGCTCTGTACTCTACTAGTGTTCCTTCCACTGTCTGGCTTCCAAGGAGCTGCCACTCCTGGCCTCTTACTCCTTTGCCCACTTCGCTCTCAACATGAGCCTGTACGCCACACCACACACCACACAGTTCTGCTCACAAGAGGTCCTAGCTCTCACCTTCTGCCCATGCTCCTCTGTCCTAGTCAGACTCCACCCATCCTTACACACATTTGGAGATCCCTCCCACAGGAAGTCCTCTTTGATGAGCAGGTGAAGACCTCAGGAAGAGAGGCCAACTCCTCCAGTGTTCACCACACAAACCGCTCCCTGCCTCCCAACCAGATGCTGATCTGTGTCCTGTGCCAGCTGTCCCTAGCCTTTCCCCCAGTTGGAAACACAGCCTTGTGCACACAGCTGACAGCCCCATCAAGAGCTACTATTTCAGAGGATTCCTAGGCTGTACCCTTCATACATAAACGACCATTAGATCAGAGAAGAAGGGGAGAACTAACATTACCAACCCCTCCCCCAATGCCAGTGCCTGGGCACTTCCACAGGTAAGACCTTCCTTCATACACGGCAATCTTATCAATAGACAGTGCCATCTCAGAGAGAAGACTCTCTGCTGCACTTTTCCATGTGGTTCTCACTAACTAGGCCTTCACTGCATAATGGGCACTGCTCTGGCCTAGGGTTTGTTTAGCCAAAACCTACTGGCAACTCACCTCCCTCCTCCCTTAATCTTTGTCTTCTTCCAAAGACATTCATTCTGCTCCAGCCTAAAGGGGACCCGATGGAGCAGGACCCCGACCTTTAGGGCTAGAGATTTTCTAAACTGCCTGGGCTAGTGGAAGTTTAAAATGTGCTCACAGTGGCAAAGTACTGGAGGCAGAGAAAAAGGAGAGTGACACATGTCACTCACTGTGGTGGCCAGACTTGTGTGGACATGTCCCCATCACACCAACAAAACTCTGTACGTGTAAGGATTCCTACCCAACACGGGTCCTCACCTCACAGGCTCTATGGGCAGTGAGCAAAGACAGACTCTGGTCCCTACAGGGCAGCAGTCAGGCAGGGGGGCTATCTGGCTGGCTGACTGACTTTACAAATCTACTCTGTTTTTAGGATGCCTGGCCAAGGTGTCTACTGGTACTTCAGGCTTTCATAAGCAAGGCTTTGGAGACCTGAAATATCTGTGAGTACTGTTTTAGAACACACCAGAAGCAACCTAGCAGTCAATTTAGTAAATGACAGTCAGCATTTTTTTTTACCTTAACAGAAAATATCATTAACTTTGCTTTAGCAATAGTTAACACAAACAAAATTAGGGATTACAATATAAAATATATATTTCTTATTGTAAGCCACAGGACGAAATCATTTCAAAGGTACTGCCTAGAGTCTTTTAGACTTTTTTTTCTTAATTTTAAGGATATATCTATTTGTTTTATGTATATGAGTATAGTGTAGCTGCCGTTAGACACACCAGAAGAGGGAATTGTATACATTACAGATGGTTGTGAGCCACCATGTAGTTGCTGGGAGTTGAACTCAGGACCTCTGGAAGAGCAGTCAGTGCTCTTAACCGCTGAGCCATCTCTCCAGCCCCCGTCTTTTAGACTCTTAAGAGCAGAGGCCTACCAACAACTTGAACCATTTGGCCATAGATGAAACTAAGCAATAAGCTCCTTGGGGGAAGTCATGGAAAGCCTTGCCAAGGGAGGCCAGACAGAGCTTAGGAAATGGACAGCTGTCTACTGAACTGGCCTAGCCAGGTGCTGCCTGTCTGGAGCTAGGGGAAAGCCAGAGCAGCCAGGTGAGGCCCCTCCCAGGCTCTCCCACAGCCAGCTGGGCAGGTAAGGTGATTATCACTTGAGGCATCCAGGCTGCGTGTACTTCGTGACTTGGGCAGGTGCTGAGAAGCCTCTGGACTTGCAACTGCTTGGGCTTCCTCCTCACACCCAGGTGCTCGGCTCCTCCCTGGCTGAACAGAAAGCTCCATGTGTCAGCCCTACAGAACCCCACCTGGATGTCCTGCATGGTCTCCCTGTGGGTTAGACAGTGTTGAGGACTCAGAGAGAGGAAACTAGGAGCCTATGGAGGACGGCTTTGCTGCCATACTGGCATCTCCACCGCTTTCCCACTTAACACTGCCCACACTGGCTCTGCACAAAGATAAAGCATTCTCACAGAAGTACTGTTACATATTTTAGGGCTGAGGACAAGCAGTGTCCTTGCCAGGGAGATTTTCTATTTAAAGAGGTGACTGACAAGAGCCTCCCTGGATGATGTGGCAGTAGCCACTGTTTTGCCACACTGTTCCCCAAACCAACCTGATCTTACAGCATGGGCCTGAGTCCTGATCTAAAGTGGTGACCATTTAGAAAGCAATGCCTCTGGAATGGGGAGCCTCTGAGTCCAGTGGGGGTCAGAGGTCAGGACTCCTAGAGATGAAACTGCTGAGTGGTCAGGCTGAGTTCCAGCTTGTGGATCTGACTGAAACTCGAGGCCCCTGAGCTCAGAGATATCTTGTTCCAGGGACAATACTTGGCATTTCAGCCTTCAAAGGCATCTCCTGATAGTTCTGGTGGTTGCAGACAAACTGCTTATCTAGATACCATTCTGGTGGGCAGGGCTGAGCCCTGGGAGGGCCCTTACCCTACCCTAACTGCTACAACTGTATTATTCTGGGCTGCGTAAGGGCTCTTAAGAACCATGGCAATTGTTCAGTCATTAAAATAGATGGGCTAGAGAGACGGTTCATTGGTTAAAAGCTGCTCTTCTATAGGACCTGGGTTCAATTCCCAGCATCAACCTGGAAGCTCATAAATATCTGTAACTCCAGTTCCAGGGGAACCGACGCCCTCACACAGACCTACATGCAGGCAGAATAAATGCACATAAAATTAAAGTAAATAAGTAAATGTTTTAGAAAATTGTTGGTGTCCTGTGATCTCTGACAGAGGACCATCAGAGAGCTCATGTCATTTCTGCCAGAGCTGGGGTAGGAGAACCCTCATGCCTTGGCTGTTGGTGACTTCTGTCACTGGAACCCCTGTCACCTGACACACTGCACATTGACTGTGGGGATGAGGTTGTCCCTTTAAGTCACTTTGAAGCACCAGTGGGTCAAGGGTCAAGGCTCTTGCTTCATGAGAATGAAGCATTCCAGTGTCTCTGAAGAATCAGCAGGTCCCCAGAGGATGATCCTGCCCACACATGGTTCAGAGCCTGTATCCTGCTTTTAGACTACAATCAGACCTCCAAGAGTTGGGGGTCAGAAGTGAGAAAAAGTGAAAAAGAACCTTGAGAGGTAACAGCCCTCACTAGCCTATGTTACAACGACTTCACTCAATTCTGGGAACTTTTCTTGCCAACACTAGCACATGTTACTCTACTCCATAAAGACAGACTTTCTTAGAACGAGGACACCCCTCTCTTTTCTGCCTCATCAGATGGAGGGACAGTGCTCCAGGGGCTAGGACTTCAGAGGTTGCTCAGAGCTCAGCAGCCCAGGGAGGAGCCAGGGAAATGCCCCACAGAGGATTATGTGCTCGGCCAGAGCCGCCCCAGCTCTAGCCCCCCTTTCCGTACCCTCACAGTTGGGAAGCCGGCGATGTTGAACTCTCTGCAGACAGCACTATTCGTCTCATCAGCACAGTCCAGGACAGCAAGATTGAGTGCTGGCCTCCAGTCTGAAAAGACAGAGATGACCCCAGTAAGCAAGAGAAGCTGGCACCTTCTGCTGTTCTTCTATCCCAAACCCCACAGCCATCAACCCCCAGACTCCCATGAGCATGGTCATACTCTCTTCAGTATGTGAAGTGACCGCTGAGACACTTCCCTCAGTCTTCACTGAGTTAAACAGCATAGCATGAGGCCTTGCAATGGCATTTGAATTTCCCCCAGTGCCATAGTGGGATGTGGCAGGGGTTGGAAAGGCTAAACAAAGATGAATGAGGAATGTAGTCCCTAGAACCCTTTGTCCCTGAAGAGCTGCCTAGGAGGTTGATCAGCTCCCAGAGAATCAACATGCCTTGGGAGCTTGTATTCCCCAGTGAACCCTCCAAGAGCCTCTTGGTACCGAACCCAAACAAACACAGATCCCAGGGACGGGAGAAAGCAGGAGATCCAGAACAGATCCCAGGGATGGAAGAAAGCAGGAGATCCAGAACCCTTCCACAAGGCAGGCCTGGGAAGTCAGGAAGGTTGCTCACGTTTTCTCTCCGGGTCCCAGGCCTAGAGGCTTCTCTCTGAGACAGTAACTGGCAGAGCAAATAATGGCACAGACCAGAAACCAGCAGGAAATCAGTTCGTATTAAACAGCTATCCTGAGCTCTGACTCATGTCAAGGCACCATGACTGCAGTTACATAAATCTTGAGAAAGCATGGCCAGCACCAAATTATAAAGTCAGCTCCAACTCAGCTGGAGCACTGCTTTCTCCCAGGAAGAGCTGCCTCGTGTGCCCAGCATCCCAGGACCCACAGAGTGACTAGAGTGTTCATCTCTCACTGTCTTTTGGCTTTTCAGACCCCCTGATCCCAACAACCCTTACCCAGCATACAGTAGGCATTCAGTCCAGACTAGAGACTGGCTTTCAGTTCTTGGTAGCTCTAATGCTAGAACATGCTCTCATTGGTGCCAGCCTCAGTTTTTCCTCAGTCTAGGCAGTAAGTGAAGTTAAAGCAGTCTCCTGTGATAACGCCTGGGTTCATTCATGATGGCGTCACTCCTTAGAGCAGTACTCCTCAGCCTTCCTAATGCTGTGACCCTTAATACAGTTCCTCATCTGTGATACCCCCAACCATAACATTATTTTCATTGCTACTTCATAACGGAAATTGTGCTACTGTTATGAATTATAATGTAAATATTTATGTTTTCAGATGGTCTTAGGTGATCCCTGTAAAAGGATTATTTGACTTCCAAAGAGGACACGGCCCACAGGATGAGAACCACTACTTTAAAGAAAGAGCAAGGTCACAGAAGACCTCACCAATGGTCACCCATGCCCAAGTCCAGAGCTTCACACTGAGTCACAGGTGAGAGCGTATTAAGTCCTTTTTGTGCCCCTGCCAAAGGAAGACTTGGGGCTAGTGAGATACACAGGCCATCTTCTAGAGCCATCTGGCATACTCTGAGCCTAGTATCTTTTGTTCTGCCTCTAGGGCAGAACTTTGTTCTGGAGAGACTTACAGGAAAGACCCAGGTATCCTCAAGAAATATCGTTACTCATCATGGAGGAAGTGGAAAGAACGGGATGTTCTGCATCATTCCGCTTCACTGCCACCATCCCCCGTGACTATCACCCGTATCTGCCAACGAGGATTCAGACCAGGAGCCTCCCGGCTTGAGAGGCCTATGGGGCTTGCCAACTCACTTGTTCCTCCCCCCACTGTACGAGGGTTAGGGCATTACCTTTTACTTATGTTCTTGCTCCAATTATAGCCTTCTCTTATAGAAAATGGCAGGAATAATTGTACCTGCTCTATACCTGACAGCGACCTGGACTTCCGGTTTACTTAAAGGATTACGTTATCAGCACATGTAGTGAGTTTATTGTGTGCTCAATTTTATCTAGTTCAATGAGGAAGTACTAAAGCATTTATCTCCAAACCTGCTCTCCTTAACTATAAATAGATCAGATAATGAAGCCCAAGGTATGGTAAGCTAATTGATGGTAAATCTAAGATCTGAACCCAGGATTTGAGCCTTGGAGCTAGTCCCAGGATTCAGAGCAGAACAATTTTTAATACTGGATTTCCAATAGAGATGCAGGGAGGATGAGGATAAGGTCAGAGGTGGGGAACAAGAGGAAAGATGATGGTTGGACATCCGACATCCTATACGCATGCACGCACGCACGCAGGAATGCACGCACGCACGCACGGTGTCATCATGTAGCTTTGGCCGGCCTGGAACTCAATATGTGGGCCAGGCTGACCTCTAACTCATAGAGACCCATGTTCCTCTGCTCTCCAAGTGCTGGAGTTAAAGGCATGTGCCACCAACCAGGCTCGCCTTGCTTTCCTTACACCTTCATTACCTGTGCTCTATGAAATGAAACCAGCGCCTCTTCTGACCTGCTTCAATCTCAAAGGGTGGTGGAGGTGAACACTGCGGCCAGTTAGGTACTGGTTAAGTTCTGACCAAGAGATTTTTTTCAGGGGTCTCAATGTCAGTATCCTGAAGATCTATCATGACACATACATCTATAGTATGTACTGTATACTAAACACTGGAGAGCTGGCTATCTATTCATGATTCTAGTACATTAAATGCAATGTCCAGGAGGCCACTGGTTTGGACTGAGCAAATGCACAAGGGGCAACAGATAAACAAAATAGAAACAGCTCATGAAGTTCTATGCCACTAAGTTGAAACCAAGTTATCTGACCTCCCATGAGATTGGGAGACATAACAGCCAAACTCACAAAAGACCAGTTTTAACCAACATTGTAATGAAGTCTCAAGCAATGGTTCTCAACTTGTGGGTCACAACCCCTTCGGGAGTTAAATATCAGATATCTTGTGAATTGGATATTTGTGGTACAATTCATAACAGTAGCAAAATTAGTTATGAAGTAGCACTGAAATAATGTTATGTTTGGGGGTCACCACCACATGAGGAACTGCATTAAAGGGTGGCAGTGTTAGGAAGGTTGAGAACCACTGCTCTAAAGCTTACAAAGAAAGTTACTATGAAATGACCAATACATTTTTTGTCTTCTGGATCCACTTGTCTTGAGCCCTTTTGTCTGTAAAGCCACACCCTCAATTCAGTTCATCAGAAACTCTTTCTGTGTTACAGATGGAGACATTACAGGATTCCACAAATAAAAGCCAGTTCAGATACTTAAACTAGCTGGGCAGTAGTGGAGCACGTCTTTAAGCCCAACAAGAGGCAGGTGGATTTCTGAGTTCAAAGCCAGCCAGATGAGTTCCAGGAAGTCAGGGCTACACAGAGAAAGTCCATCCCAGGAAAAAAAAAAAAAAAAAAGCAAAACCAAGTAAGATACTTAAACTAAATGTTCTTTACCTGAGTGACCTGCTGGCACACCCAGCGATGTGGCCAGTCCAAGTGCTTTGTGAGTGAGAGGGCTTTCTGATGTTTGGCTTCTTACACCTCCCAACTCGCTCATGTGGAGAAACATCTCCTACTACGGTTAGACTTGGGCAGAACACAGTAGCTGGGAAATGGACAGTGAAAAGGAAGAGAGATGTCAAGAGGGGTGTAAAGTTTGAAATGGTGGGTGAGGAGGAGAGCTTGTGGGAACTCATCTATGCCCTTGCACAGGTGTGTTCTGGAGGGCAAGGTCGGGTCATCTCCCAGACTCCTTGGTTCAAGAAGAGTCCTGAGCCCAGAAGCAGAAGAATGACTCATAGTAACACCTGACTAATGCACCTATGATCCACATGCCTCCTCTCTGGGACTCAGCTCCTCGTGGGTTGGAGGGCCAGGACCAATGGTCTAGACCTACTACTGCCCCTTGCAGCTACAAAACCTGTTCCATCTCTGGATGGCAAACAACTCTTGGCAAGAAAAATGACCATGTTACCTCTGAATGTTAAGCAAGCTTGATCCTTTAATTAAGACAGGTATACAAACTTACCTACACCAGGAGCAGTAAGACCTGGTAACTAGGCGCTGGCCTGTTCTTAGCTCCTGATTGCCCCATCTAAGCATACATACCGTACACAAGGGCTGCTACTCAATGCTACACCATCACTGCCACGGCTCTTCCTTGCTCTCTGTTGAAGGCAGTGAGGTCATGAGATAGACAAAATGCCTCCTCTACTCCTGACATGAGACGGACAGTCCAGGCCTGAGTCAAGAGGAGCCATAGCACTGGAGTCAAGTTTTCTTGTTCATACCATCATTTGGAATCTTGTGAGGCTTTGGCCATTGGCTGTCATGAGTATGCTCCCTCCCTAGACCATATTCTGTGGCAGACATCACAGGCACACCAGGACAAGATGTCATCCATGCTCCCAGAAGTAAAGAAAAAGCCCACAATGCTTACTGAAGCTCAGAGATATGTGCCTTACAAACCTCATCTCCACAGCTCTGTATAAGCTGTTTTCCTACATGAATAACCCTACTTCATTCAGCCACCACTTGTCTTGCCTATGTTTGTCTTCCCTATACTGGGAAGTCAGAGATTGCTAAGTTAAGAACCTCCACCAGGTGCTGGAGCAATGGCTCAGGGGTTAAGAGCCCTTGCTGTTCTTGCAGAGGACCTGGGTTCGGTTCCCAGCACTGATATGGCAGCTCACAACCATCTGAAACCATGTACCAGAGGACCCAGTGTCTTCTTTGGACATCAGTTATACACATGGTACAAAGATACACATGTAGGCAAAACATTCACTCACATAGAATAAAAGCAGATAAATCTTTAAGGAGGAAAAAAAAAAAACCTTCCACCAGGATTTTAGGACATGTTTTTGCTGTTTCCTGGCCCAAACTGTGAGCATTCGCTGACATGCACTCATACCATGAGGTATTTAATCTTACCAAAGACCCAAGACAGTGAGCTACTCTATCTTGAACCTTCATAATCAAGAGCCAAGATAAATGGAGGGTGTGGGGAGGAGTTTCACCATCTGTTTCTCAAATAGCGATGAAAAGTCCTTAGCAAAGAGCTGGCATAAGAGAAGTGTGTACCAGCCGCCTGAGCAAAGCTTTGACTGCTTGCTTATCCCTCTGACTGTCCCTTTACTTGAATTCCTTCCATAAAGAATAGGTGAACCACTCCTCTGTCGTTTTCAAACACAGCCTCATGCTGCTGCCCATTTTCCTGCTCTGTCTAGTTCTGCCCCAGCTGCTATGCAATCAATGCTCTGTGACTCAACAAATATTTGCTGAATGATTAGCCAGTGAATAGTAAAGAAGGTCTCAAGTGGACCCGGTCATTTTCTCAAACAGGAGCTGCTCTGGAACAGAAAGGGGCAAACAGACTCTCAGAAACAAGGGCTCTGCCCCAGGGCAGTGACTTCCCAGAGAACCTACCATCCAACTCACTAAGAAATGAGCCCCATCCAGTCAGATGAAATGCCTGAAGCCAGCTGGCCAGGATTACCAAACATCTTCCCAGCCCCCTGACCGTCCATACACTCTCTCTGTTCCTGCTGAAGACACTTGTAGCAGCTGGTAAGGGCAGTTCACTATATGCTTATCCCTCCGGTAAGGGCAGTTCACTATATGCTTATGCTAGCTAGTGACCATGTGGCCAGGCTTCCTCAGGGAACCTCAGAACACAGAACTGAGACAAGTCCTAGCCTCTCCAAAGGGAACTGTGGAAGACAGTGCTCACTGTTTCAGGCCAACTCCAGGTCTGCCCTCCACCCAGACAATCTTGCTAAAGGAATAACTCACCCAATGGTCAAAAAGAGACCCCCCAGTTTCCAATGACACCTCTACCTCCCATTTCCTCCAGGTCTATCTCCATAGACTTTGATGTCTCCATTTCTCCTTCCACAAGTTAAGATTTGCTTTTGTTTTTCTCTTCAGAGGACTACCACTCCGAGTGCGACCCTTTTTGGAAATGGTAAACTTCGTATAGAAGGCTGTGTCAGTGCCTGGATATGCAACTCATAGGAAAACTCTGGGTTGCGAGAGGCCAAGCATATGAATCAGCTGGAAGCTAATCTTCCCTTTAGCACTCTTAAAATGCAAGAGCCTTCTAGAGCGGGTCCATATGTTGCTGTTAGACACTTCTTAGAGACTCAACTTAGAAACTGATTGGGGACTTTTATGATGTTTGGGCCTACACTGTTCCGGTATAACTTCCCCTTGGTGTTTCAGTTCCAGAGCCCACATTCTTTCTCCTTCTTGCCCTGACCAAATGTGCTGACATCATTAAAACAGTGTGAAGGTCATAGGGATGATGGGGCCAGAGAGGCATGTGGGCAAGTATACATTGGAGGCAAGAAAAAAGAGCTTCTAAGTGCTCCTAAAACTTATTTCTGGGGACAGGCAGTGGTGGCACCCAAGAGGTAGAGGCAGGCGGATCTCTGTGAGTTTAAGGTCAACCTGGTCTACAGAGTGAGTTCCCAGACAGCCAGGGCTACACAGAGAAACCCTGTCTTGAAAAAAATTATTTTTGAAAAATACCTTTCCATATGACCACTTCAGTAAGCACTTTGCAGGCACTCAGGGGAGGGGGAGAGGAAGTCTGAGAATGAACATGGACAAAGGGGCTCTTTACACCCATCTGAGCTTGTAACGAACCATCAACTGCACAGAAGGGAGGCTGAGGTTCTAGTTTTCCTGTCTCTAGAAGCACCTGGTCCTAAGATGCTTACAGTTTTCATCCAACAATTACTTCAGGTTAAGAGCTCTGCCCTGCCTGGCACCACAGACCAGGGGACACACTCAACAGAGAAGTGACAATCAGAAACTAGTCACCATGACCATGTCACTCCTGCCCCCAACCCCTCTCCCCCTTCTCCCCAGCACCCTTGACTTAGATTAGAAAGATGTGTGCTATAGCAGGGATCTTTAAGCTGCAGAGAGGAAATTCTGTCGAGTCTGCAGTACGGTGCCTGTAAGTCTTAAGTTTTTAAATATTTTAGCATTTCTATAATACAGCACGCCTTAAAAAAAAATCTCTATACGTTTTGTGGTTTTCTTATCCTGCTACCCCTTAGGCTGTAATTAAATGAATAGTGGGTCCCATAATTGGCATTTTAGAATCAAGGGATATCCAGACCAGTGGCTGGAGCATGGAGCAAGGGCCAATCACACATCACAGGTCTACATATAATTTGGTCTCACGGAGTTAAAGGTTAAGTTCTAAGCGAGCCCAGACCCAAGGAGAAGAGAAACAAAGATGTGGCCTAGGAGCTAAGGAGCTAGAGGTAGAAGGTCAAGAGAGGCCTGGATTGGAAATAGGCAAACAGGAAAACCACCTGATGAAGAAAGACATCCACCTCAAAGAGGGCGAGAAAGGAAATGTGTATGCCAACTATGTAACTTGCCCTGGGGGTGGAGAAAGGTGGTGGGGGCAGCAGAATGAATGTCAACTCTCTTCTCAGCACTGTTCAACCTCAACAGCTAGGGAAGTTTGCAAGAGGGGATCCCTGGATGAGGAAGAGGATCTGCTACGAAGCTGGGCTGGAGAAAGGCCCAGGGAAGAGCTCTCGAAGGATAAGGACAAAGACTTGTTAGAGGAAGACACAGGAGCAGAGGACTGAGGGGACGTGGCCTGGGAGAACTTAAAGGCTATGGATGGGGGAGGGGAGGGTCTGTGAAGGGCCAAGGAAGCAGCGAGGGGAGGGGTCGAGCTAGCGGGACAGCTGGCGGGACCTGCGGGTGGGCCGGGGAAGGCCGCCACTTCTCACCTTTCACGTCGTTAGCAAGCTCCTTCCACGTCGGAGCGAAGGCGATGCAGTGGCCACACCAGGAGGCGAAGAACTCCACCACCCAGGCGCTACTGGAGCCGAACACAGTCGGACGCACGGTATCCGCATCCAGCAGCGTCAGCGGGTCAGAGGACGAGTAGAGCACTGAGAGCCGGGCCGCGTAAGCGCCGGGCACCAAGAGCAGCAGTGGCGGGAGCAGCAACAGTAGCAGCGACGGCGGCCCCGAGTGGCGGCCGCACCCCCTCATCCTAGGCGGCTTGAATGTCCACCTCGCTCAAGTTTGTGACTAGTCGGTACCCGGAGGCTGCTGCGCACTTCCAGCCTCCGCCCGCGAGGAGGAGCTACGAGGCTCCGCCCCGAGGCGGGGCCGACTCCCGGGACCGCCCTCTGCGAGCGCGCGAACTGCCAGAGCGAGGGTCCCGGTGCAGGTCGGCGCTCCCGGGTTCCCGCCCCCGGCGGTGCAGACCTCCGAGCTGGGTCGAGAAACGAGTGCTGCCGGGGGCCTTAGGCTCTCGAGGTCGTTGCGGGAGCCGGGGCAACGTTTGGCCACTCTCGGCTCCCGTATGCTACGGAAGCTGAGTCCGTTGGAATGGTCGTTACAGATTTATCTTGTTCCTGGAAAGTTCCAGGAGGCTCCTTCTTGCAGTTTTCACAGTGGGAATTCGAAATAGGTGGGAGAAAAGAGCCACGAGGTAGGACATTGTGATTGTCACGGCCCACAGGAGCCAGAAGTACGCACACTTCGGGAGGCCCCACAGTCTAGGGAGCTATTGCTAGAGGGCTTCCGACATACTGACACGACGCCCCCTTCCCACAGTGGGCTGAGCTCCGTGGGCTCAAGGTTTCTTTGGCATTGATATCCCTCCACCCTTGTTGGGTTGATTCCTTCAGGTGGGACTCCTCACAGCCCAGATGAAGCTACATTGGCCTAAGCCTACTCAGCCACATACTCCTGTGTCCTCTCGACTAAGCTTGTGTTCACAAGCATGAAAGTGATAGTGGATTTCCTTTGGTCACCTTTTTTGTACCTCGGGTGTCTTGTAGATATCTCGAATAGGTCATCTTCAGGATTGTCACACTGGTCTTTTCTTTTCCATCTCTGGGTTAGTTAGCCCTCCCTGTGACCCCTTGGCAAGCCCTTGAGATGTGTTACTCGTTTTTCTTCATCAGAAACTGAGTAATGTCTTGGTGCCAGTCATGCACCAGATATTAAGGAAGAGGCGATAAAAGACTGAGGGGCTTCGGAATTACAGTGGGGAAAGATGAGACACAAGTAAATGTAGATTGAGCGCTGACAAATATCAAGGGGAAATAATATGGTGATAATAGAGTGACAAAGGTGGTCAGGGACAGGGAGATTTTAATATTTGCAGGGACTGAGTCAGCAATACCAGTGAAGACCACATATAGGTTTGTATACTTAAAAAGATGACAAACCCCTGGGCGTGGTGGAGCATGTCTATAATCCTAGCTACTCTGTAGGCTGGGGTAGAACAATATGAATGCCAGGACAACTTGGGCTACGTAGTGTCTCAAAAAAAAATCAATAAAAACCAAATTATTATATAAAATTCTTACCCCTTTATCTAGATCTTTCTGATAATCTGTATGCCAGTTTCTTTTTTTCTAGAGTTCTTGAACTTCCCCAAGATGTCCAGTGGAATGTGTTGGCTTTGGTTCCTGCTTTCTTCTTTCCCTCCTATTTCCACTCCATTGTGTTCCATTTCGAGTACAATTGTAACAGCCTTCTTTGTATATCTGAGTCTTGCACACTCTTTCTAGAAAGAGAAACCTTGGGAAAAGGTCAGTGCAGGCTATGTGCCTAGAAAGGCAGCATTTCAGGGTCTCTGGTGTTGGAAGCATAATTTTAAGTCTCTAAGAGACTTGGGTTCATGCTGTTGGCATATGGGTTGAGTTTGTTTTTGTATTTTTTGAGGCAGGGTCTATTATGTAGCTCTGTCTAGTTGTCCTGGAGCTCACTATGTAGACCAGGCTGGCCTTGAACTCACAGAGATACTCCTGCCTCTGCCTCTCAAGTGCTGGTATTAAAGGCATGTGTTTTCATCACCACCCCTGGCACATGTGGGCTTCTAGCTCCGTGGAAACCAGGTAGCTGAAAGATGAGAGTCCCGGGGTTGGGCATGGGATGTTCCAGTTTTAAGGAAGTTCTTGTGAGGGAACACTGGAATGGCATCTGGGAGGGAGCTTCATGACAGCCTAAGGTAAGACATTCCAGGAAGAGGCCCAACAGTTGGGCTTTTGTTTCCTTCAACTTTTTATGTTCTCTGTGCCTCACATTTAAAACTCATAAGGAAATTACGTCACCAACTGGAAGATTTGTTCCTCTTTGACCCTAAGGCATTCCATGTGCTAGGCATTCCTCCCTGGGAGTCAGTCCCTGACCAGCTTTTGTGGCCCCACGTCCATCCATCTCAGAAGCCACTAGGACCTAGTCTTAAGATGTCTCCTAGGAACTTTAGATTCTAGGGATTGAAAGCACTATAGTTGCTTGGTCAGATGCCAGTAGAATGTGCCTCACGTGTCTCTACTGTTAAAGGTGTATAGTTAGCTTCTCCAGAGGCCTGAGAATTAAAGAGACATTGTGCAGAGACCATTGGGCTCAGTGCCTGGGAAAGACAGGGAAGAGAAATACACAAAGATCGGCTTGTCTCCATATCTTAGAGAATCAGAAATGGAAAAGAATACAAAGAATCTGAATGAAGCATAGAAAGTTCCTTGGCATAGAAGCCAAAAAAGATTAGAACTGGAGTTTATAATGTCTGGAGTTTCCATTTTTTAATCTCAGAAGCCTTTGTTCAGTTCTGAGAAGACACTTAACACAGATAACAGCAGCCAAGAGGGTCTAGAGTGGCTCCTGCTCTTTGTGGTCTCTGGGGCTTTCTGGGAACTGTTGGTCCAGAGTTAGCGGAGCATAGGACCCACAGCCCTTGACTCAGCTGCCAGGTGTGCCTACCTAAGTTTGATGCCTGATTCCCACACGGCGTCCAGAGAGAACCAACTCGTATAGGTGGTCATCTGACCCCTAATTCTTCACTGTGGTCTCCCCTGCCAAATAAATAAATAGCAATACATCACAGTTTGACCTTATTGTGCTTCCTAGGATGAAAAAGTGACAGAAGAGGAAAGCTCTCTGAAATGAGGTCTGAGAGCGGATAGGGTGAGGAGCGACCTTAGAAATTCCAGGCAGGCTCCCTTTTCTCCTTCTTCCTAAATCACAGTAGAAAGGGTGAGCTGGCTTAGCTGAGAATACAAACAACGTTAGGCATACATCTTGCCTCTGCCATTCAAACACTACCTCTTATTACTCATTTGGTTCTCTTTGTAACTGTGAGGTTGATATGGTCCCATTTTACAGGTGAGACTAACAAGGGAACATGTTGACTTTCCCACCTATGAGTCATTCCTGTATTATGCATGAATTAAGGAGAGGGAAGTTGGGGATCTAATGAGACAAATGGTCAGAGGAATGTGGCTTATCCACAAATACAGACAATTATGGTGAGCAACAGAGGAGTGTGTGGTGAAACATGTCACCAGCATTAGATGACTTTGTACTTACTCACCTGCGCCAAGAATCAGAGGGGTGTGTGTGCTTGGAGAAGTGCCAGCAACAGAGAAGCACATGTGTTTTGTCCCTTTAAACTTGCCCCTGAGTCCTCCAGATAAATTTCTGGTCTTAGTGAGTTCCTTTTCTTATGCTAATAACACATGCTGGGTAGATTATAAATTAAAAGAGCTATTTTACTTGGAGGGTTCTGAAGGCTACACCTGGTGATAGCCTTCCTGCTGGCAGAACACCGTGAAACACACTGCTATGTTTCTTGCCTTATTTCCCTCAGGTTTTGAGGTGTTGGGGATTTCAGAGCCTTGTGTTTGTGTGCTCTCCTATAGAGCTGCATACCCAGCCCTTGATTTTTCTAGATAGGATCTCTGCAGCCTAGGCTGTCTGGAGACCCTCCTGCTTCTGCTCCTCCCCTCCCTGGGTGCTAGTGTTAGAGCCATCCATCATCACACACAGCTCTTCTCCCTTTACCCTCAGAGTTCAGTCATGGCTCCACGGAGATGACCTTCTCTAATCCCGAAGGCTCCCAAAGGCCTCACGTTTACCACCACAGTCAGACTGTTGCCACTCACTTTGTCTCCGTCTCACTATCCAGTCCAGCGGGGCCTCGAACTCTTATTCTTCTATTTCGTCCTTCTGAGAGGTTTGAGATGGGCATGTGCCATCTACCATACCAGGCTAAGTTTCTACCCTTTTACTACTTCACAGTGGGTATTAGGTTACAACACATGAAACATTGGGGTATATGTATATACTCAAACTGTATCTAAACTACTGTACTCCCCATAGCTGGGGGAAATTAGAATTCTCCTTCTAAAAGCCTCAAAAGAAATAAAGGGTCTACTGGGCATGGCAGAAAAGAGAAGGCACAGCCAAAAGGCGTACTGTATTAGTTTCTTTTCTCATTGCTATGACAAAGTAACTGACAACATTATGGAAGGAAGGGGGTGATTTTAGCTCACAGTTTTAGAGGAGACAGTCATGGCAGGAAGATGCAGCAGCAGAAGGGTTAAGCAGAGGTCATAGTTCATCTTCAGTCGGGAAGTAAAGAGAAATGAACATTGATGCTCATCTCACCTTACCACCTTTTTCATTCATGTATTCATTCATTCATTCATTCATTCATTCATTCATTCATTCATTCATTCAAGGACCCCATCCTGTGGGATGGTGCTCCCCACATTCAGGATATGTCTTCCATCCTCGGCTAAACATCTGTCAAAATGCCCCTAAATATACTCTGGTGTTTACCTCCTAGATAACTGTAAGGCCTGCCCACTTGACAATGTTAGCCATTACACTTCCTGTACAGACTCAGGGACTGTTATAGAGGTTTGTGCAAGTGAGGAGGGCTAACCTGGAGGCTAACAGCAGCTGAGAGTCCTTTTAGCTAAACCAGAGGGGAGAGAGGGAGGGTACTTACTGAGGAAAACTACTGAGGGCAGGAGTCCAGCCAGAGAGGCCACCTGCCTGGAACTGTAGCCACAGAACACCTCTGTGGCTAGAATTAGGACACTGGAGAGAGCAGGGACACTCCAGAAGGTATGACTTCCAATCTTCTCTAGTCCTGTGGTCCCTGGCCAGTGTTTCCTGCTGGCCAAAACCAATTGTAAGCAGAGAGGTGCTCTAATTACAGAGTCTACAGGAACCAGCTTTCAAGGCAAGAGGCAGGTTAGAGGAGGGCCCAGAATAAAGAAAACAATGCCTAGTTTAGAGTCCCTAAAACAGGACCAGGAAACAGAGTCTTGAACCTTATGAGATCTGATCATAGCATTATCTTTCTAGCCAGTCTTTTTCATGACTCTTCTTCAGTCTTTTTCCCCCTTGTGAAGTATCCATTGGATTTTTTTCCGCTCCTATAAAAAATTAGACTGTCTTATTAGTAGCACAGAGAAGTTCTGTATTTCTAAATTACAAAAATAAATGCCTTTTTCTTTGTCTGGGTAATAACTATTTTTATTGCCTTCATTCCTCCGTGAAGACCTAAGTATCAGTCTTCCCAGTTTCTTTTAGTGTGAACAAAATATTAACCATTAAAAAAAACTCACACTAACAAAGTTTTCCAGTAGAGGAATTTTAATCCAGCAACATGGCTGCTCCAGCAAGGGATCACATCCAGAGACCTTCTAGGTTTTATGATCTGGCTGCAAACATGGCCTGGATTACAGTATTCTCTGGCTTGAATACAGACATACTTTCAGTTCACACCTTTAATCCCAAACAATGAACGTAATGTTACTGTGTAGAAGGAAGCAGCCATGTTTGAAAGCAATGTCTAATTGAGGGGCAGACAAAGTGACAAATCAGAGAAAAATTTGACAGAATAAGTCAGAGATAGGATATGCCCAACTTTCAGGAGAAGAGACAGGAAAGAGAGGCTACTTAGGAGAGCAGTGGGGAGGGAGGCAGTTTTACCAGGACAGTTTTACAGAGATAGGTTGCAGGTGAAGACAGAATGAGCCACACTTGTGGCTAGAATAACACAAGAAGTGAAAGATAAAAATTGAATAATAATGGCTTCCTAAATATGCCAGAAGAAACACTTTTGTGAAACACAAAAGAGAATGAGAAGGAGCCAGAAGATTAGAACAGATTGCCAGAGTTAGATTGAGGCCATGCAGAACAATTCAGTCAGAGGCTGAGAGACACTAGTTTGAATCAATCAGCTTGAAGAGGAGTTTGGGCCAGAACAGCTGAGTTGAACCAGCCAACCAGAGTTCAGAAAGAGATAGAAAGGGTGAGCTTATTTCTCATCAGTAAGCCTCAGAGACGCCAATTACATCTGACAAATAAAAGCTACTTTTATATCTTCCTAAAATTATCTTTACCTGTGCTTACTTATACCACATTCATTTACCTGTTTTGTGTGTGTGTGGGAGCATGTGTGGTGGTCAAAGGACAATTTCTGGGAGTGAGTTCTCTCCTTTCACTGTGTACAGGCTGAGAGTCAGATTCAGGTCTTCAGCCTTGGTGGCAAGCACTTTTACTTGCTGAGCCATCTTACCAGCCCTATCTGCGTTTATTTTTGAAGCATATTTTCATGGACTACAAAATTGACAGTTTCTTTTTCAGTATTTTAAAGACATTTTTGTGGCTATGGATGAGAAGTTAGCAACTATACTGACATTCTCAGCTTATTCTTTGTGTATAATTGGTTGTTTTGCTTTGTGGGCTTTTCTTTATTTTTGCCTTAAAAGGCAAAATATTTTAACTTTGATGTACCCAGAAATAGTTTCTTCAGATTCTACCTCAGATATCTTATTGGTTAGAAATTTTGCCTAGGATGTGAGACACCCTGGGTCCAATTCCAAGTACAAAAAAAGTGTTTCCTCTGGCATATTTAGGAAGCCATTATTATTCAATTTTTATCTTTCTCTTCTTGTGTTATTCTAGTCAAAAGTGTGTTTATTTATAGCCAAGCCATCACCACCTTCAGTTCAGCTGGGCCTGATGGTAAATTGTCAGATGGGATTGTTGATGTCACTCTTAGAAGGAGCTGGGAAGGGTCATGGGATCTTCACCTGAGTATCCAGCCAACCAGTTATGAGCAATTCTTCCCTAATTGCATGTAGCCTCTAGGTCTCTGGGAGGGGCTAGAGTATAGGCAAGGAAGGGATAGGGAGGAGTCTCTATCTAGCCACAGCTGGCAGCCCTTGGGAAGGAAGCCATCCTCCCTGCTAGGTACAGGTTTCCCAGGGTGGCTGCTTGTAAGGTCACCTGCGTGTGGTGAGTCCTCACCCTCAGTCTGTAAGTAACCTTATTATGCTCTCTGGTTCCTTAGAGAGGAGCATTGGTGGAACTGAATTCTAGTTTGTCACTGGGACCTTGTAGTTGGGAGAATTGTTGGCCAATCCTTCATGTCCCTCTTCCGTGTCTGTCCATCCTCCACTGCATCCCCTTCCAGGATCAGCGCTCCCTTCTCCCACACCGCTCCCCAGATCTTTGAAATTCTTTTCTTCTGTTTTCCTTTTCTTTTCTTTCTTTTTTTTTTCTTTTGGTTTTTCGAGACAGGGTTTCTCTGTGTAGTTCTGGCTGTCCTGGAACTCACTCTGTAGACCAGGCTGGCCTCGAACTAAGAAATCTGCCTGCCTCTGCCTCCCTTCTTCTGTTTTTCTTAAATTTTGTTTTCATGTTTGATCCATCTTTAAGTTCCTGGAATTTTTCTCCATTCTCCATTCTGTTAAGCTCACTTCATAGTATGTTTCAGATATACTTTTAACTTTACTATAGATAATATAATTTTTAGTTCTAGAATTGCCATTTACTTTAAAAATGATTTCAGTTTTTCCTTTGTGATTCCTTACTTTTTCACTTATGATACCTGGTGGTGGTTGTTCTTTGAGACAAGTGTTCACTATGTAGCCTAGGCTAAATTCAAAATTATAATACTCATACTCATTGCAACTTCCCAAGTGCTTGGGGTTTGCAAGCTGCACTACTGTCCCTGGTATTCTACTTTTTCTTTCTTTGGTGTTGTGATAAAACACTGTCCAAAAACAACTTAAGGGAAGAAAGCTTTCATTTCAATTCATAGATTACATTCCTTCACCAAAGGAGGACAATGAAGGAGTTCAATACTGCTTACTGACTCCCTAGTTCTTGGTCAGCTACCTCTCTTTTACAACCTAGTCCCATCTGGTACCTTCCACAGAGGGCTGGGCCCTCCTACATCAATTAGTAGTCAAGAAAATGCCCTGCAAACATTCCTGCTGGCTAATCTGATGGAGACAATTCTTCAGTTGAAAGTCACCCTTCCCTGGGAGTGTTGAATTTGACAAGATTACTATCATATCTGCACACTGCCTTTTCATTCACTGCAAGCATATTTCCCTTGCATCATCTGAGTTCCAGGGAATGTCTTGGTTCGGTTAGAAGAGGCCAGGTCCCCTGGAAAGTGGTCCATTTATGCCCCTCCCATGTTTTGGCACACAAAGTGTATAAACTGATGACATGGTATGGTTAAGTGGAAGATTTTTATCGTAGATATGAGAGAACAGCCAGGGGCATCTGGAAGAGTTCAGACCAGAGAGAGAAAGTAGTAGACTGAATATGGCCAGCAGACCGGACCTGGCTGTAAGAGAAACAGGGATATATGAAGGGAGAACATAGGAGACAGAGCGGGTGGGAAGGAGACAGAAGAGGAGGAGAGGGACAAAGAGAGGAAGGTGGTGTGAGCACAGGAGAGCTGGAGGACTGACCAACTCAGCTACCTCCCAGGCCCAGATCCAGGGTTTGAATTGGCCACTCCAACATCTACCCCATCTATGAACTACTGGAGCACATGAAGAGGCTGGTCCTGCAGATCCAAAGCTGCAGGATCTCCATGACACAGGGCAACAACAGGCTATCTGAGGAGTACCTCTGAGGATCCAGTATTGATGGGGTAGCAGAAGCCAGAGGCCTCAAACCGACCAATGACTCATTATAATGAACATTTGCAAGTGAACATGTGTGGACAGGTATACTTGTGTGACACACTATGACACACCGTAGCTTCCATGACAAGATTTTTTTATTCTTTGTTCATTTATTTGTTTGTTTCTTTTTAATTCTATCTTATTTTCTTTTGTCGGGAGAGTTGCGAGGATGGAGGGCAGATACAAAAGTTTGGGGAGATGAGTGAGTTGGGTGCATGATGTGAAGTTCACGAAGAATCAATGAAGTAGCAGAGGTGTAAGGAGAGCGAGTGGCTGGTGGGAGGGACGCCGTGTGCTGGGGAAGCTTAGGGTAGGGAAGAGGCAAGAAGAGGTGTGTAACAGAAGGTACTTGTGATGGTGGTACTGAGCGAGCCTGGAAGCCAGCAGGTGCTTTGATATGCTCCACATGCTCATAGGCACCACAGGTAGCCATTTGTCCCTTTAGTGTTTTAGAATTTTAGGAATTTGAGTTTCCTTTGGACCTGACAGGATGGAGCTGTTTTAAAACTCAATTACTTGATTCCAGCACCTGGGTCATTGTGTAATTGCCTTCCACTGAGAACATTTTGTGTTTCCTGGTTCTTTATATGTCAGGTGATTTCCCCTAGCCCATCTTTCTGCCTTCTTGCTGCTCCTCCTAGTTTAGGTGTTCCTACCCAGATTGTCTCTAGCCATTATGAATCATGTGCCATAGAAAACCCTAGGTAAACCTTTTCAAATAGGATTGGTTTGGTTTTTTCATTTGGTGTGATTTTTAGCAACCAATCAAGTTAACTTGCTTAGATATAAGCTACAAACACCTCCATCTGGGTGGCAGCCTCAGGTCCATGTTGCTACTCAAGTTAGACTGATTTTGACCAGACAGAGCTTATGCACAGGGTGTGGGAATGCCCTGTACGGTCATTCTTTTCTAGGATTCTCTCCTCACTTTCCAATAGCATTGGGTACCTTAAAATCTACCCTGTGGTCTTCAGGTCAGAAAACATGGCTGATTTTTCTGATAGAATACAAAAACCAAAGTCTGACAGAGCTTAGCTGCTCTGCACACAGCACCAACTGTAGCTGCCTTTGAACTGTCGTAGAAACTGGTCATCCTATATCACATCCTGTTTCATCTCCCAGCTGTTGGGTCTCCTCCAGAATCCTTCACTCAGCAACGGTTTCATGCAGCTCGCTAACATGGTCCCTAGATTGTAGTTCTTTAAAGTAATAAGATGAATCCCTAGAAGCTTAGCTGGTTGTAGTGGGATGGGTGGGTGTGCAGCTTTAAACATTTTAAATTTTGTTTTTATATAATTGATACTCTAGCAATAAATAAAGCTTTTAATGAAACAGTTTATCCACAATGATGATCTTCTTTTTCAATTTGTCTGTATTCTCTTTTGTATCTCATTGTTATTCATACAGTTTTTAATGTTATGACAATAGACATTTTGCTCACAAAAGACTATAAACAGTTGTGTGGTTTTTATTCTCTTTATTATTTAGTTTTTAAAAAGATTTATGTATTTTCTTTATGTATATGAATATTTTGATTGTATGCATGTATGTGTATCATGTATATGCCTGTTGGATTCCCTGGAACTTGGCTTATGGATGGTTATGTGCCACTATGTGGTTGCTATGAATTGAACCCAGGTCCTCAGCAAGAGCAGTAAGTACTTTGAACCATTGAGCCACCTTTCTACCCCCTATTTACTTTTTTTTCATTTTTTATTGATATTTTATTTATTTATATTTCAAATGTTATTCCCTTCCCCAGTTTTCCCTCTGGAAACTCCCTATCACATTCTCCCTCCCCTTGCTTCTATGAAGGTGCTCACTCACCCGCCCACCCACTCCCACCTCCCTGCCCTGGCATTCCCCTACACTGGGGCATGGAGCCTTCTCAGAACCAAGGGCTTCTCCTCCCATTGATCTCCTCCCCAAGGCCAACCTCTGCTACATATGCAGCTGGAGCCATGGGGCCCTTCATGTGCACTCTTTGGTTTGTGGTTCAGTTTCTGGGAGCTCTGAGGGATCTGGTTGGTTGATGTCATTGTTCTTCCTATGGGTTGCAAACCCCTTCAGCTCTTTCAGTCCTTTCTCTAACTCCTCCATTGGAGACTATATGCTTAGTCGAATGGTTGGCTGCATTCGTCTGCCTCTGTATTTGCCAGGCTCTGAAAGAGCCTCTCAAGAGACAGCTATATCAGGCTCCTGTCAGCAAGCACTTCTTGGTATCCACAATAGTATCTGGGTTTGGTGTCTGTATATAGGATGGAGCCTCAGGTGGGGCTGTCTCTGGATGGCCTTTCCTATGGTCTCTGTTTCATACTTTGTCTCCATATTTCCTCCCATGAGTATTTTGTTCTGTCTTCTAAGAAGGACTGAAGCATCCACACTTTGGTCTTCCTTCTTCTTGAGCTTCATGTGGTCTGTGAATTGTGCCTTGAGCATTCCGAGCTTTTAGGCTAATATCCACTTATCAGTGAGTGCATAACCTGTGTATTCTTTTGTGACTGAGTTACTTCAGGATAATATTTTCTAGTTCCATCTGCTAGCCTAAGAGTGTCATGAATTCATTGTTTTTAATAGCTGAGTAGTACTCCATTGTGTGAATGTGCCACATTTTCTGTATCCATTCCTCTGTTGAAGGACATCTGGGTTCTTTCAAGCTTCTAGCTATAATAAATAAGGTAGCTGTGAGCATAGTGGAGCATGTGTCCTTGTTATATGTTGGAGCATCTTTTGGGAATATGTCCAGGAGTGATATAGCTGGGTCCTCAGGTAGTACTATGACTTGAGGAACTGCCAGTTTTCTGAGGAACTGCCAGAGTGATTTCCAGAGTGGTTGCATAAGATTTTTGAGACAGAAGTTCACTATGTGCTATAGTCTGGGATTACAGATGAGTGCCACTATGCCTATCTTAGGAAATGTTTAACAGCTTGCTCTTTAGCAATAGGGGTGATCTCTTTATCCCAAATACTCATAATATTTGCCAGTGTCCCCAGTGTAAACACCCCAGCCATGTCTGACTTCCCATTACTGGCATAACATCATTTACTACAGTCTTGGAAGAATGCACACAGCCATGTCTTGGAAGCCAGTGTGAACTGGCTCCGACACACCACTAATTATAGTGGCTGTACTATAGTCTATCATATGGATAGCTAACAGTCTACTCAGTTATTAATAGGCATTGAATATTATGCTTATTTTTAGTGTTTACAGTTATAAACACTTATACATGTCTTTAGTGTTTTATATCTTATTTCCTCTAAAGAAGTTCATTGGTCTAAACTGCTAAAGATAATCGTACTTTCCAAAAGTACTGCACTAATGCATATTCTCATAGCTATATATGAATGTACAAACTTTTCTTTTCCTGAGGCTTGTGTAATGGGAAGAGAAGCCTCACGCATGCTAGGTAAGTTTCTATCATGATCTACACCCCAGGCCACAACTGTTATTTTAAAAGGATGCTAACATCTACTCCCAGGGATCACTGAATATAAAGAACTATTAGTACCTCCTCTCTCTTCCCATTTCCATATGAAAATTCTCACATAAACACTTTACACTAGAGGAAAAGGTTCTGGGTTCAATAGTCTGCTCTTCTCCAGCCACCATCAGGAACTTGGCACTGAATAATGTAACAAGCCCATCAGTTGCCTCATCCCCAGCTTACCTGTGTGAAACAAAGCAAGTGGACACAAACAGGAGTGTCTGGGGAGGGCAATCTCAGGATGTCTGCCTTCCCTTCTCTCTAGCCTTCATTGGCATCTTCTCTCTGCTTTTCCTCAGTATTTGGATGTTTCCTCTGACTTAAAAGAGTTCTGTCTGTCCCACTTTTATTCCTTTTTTGTCTCTTATATCCAATTTTTGGGGAGAAAATGTGGTACCCACTGTTTTCCTTTTGTCCTGAGTGATCAGGACCAGGTGCTAAAGTCAACCTGGCTTCAAGAAGAACTGGTGTACTTCCTGTTGACTTCTGATTGTCAGAGCTTAATCACCAAATGGCCCTTGATACCATTAAACCTGAAAAATGATGAGTCCTGTCAAGCCAGCTCTCAGTAAAGGCTTTCCCTGCCCTCTTCCTAGAAGTAGGCAGGCTGATGGGAACCTGAGATGTAGAGTACAGAAAACAAGAACTTGTTGACACCCTGGTAGTCAGTGACCTGTGTCTCACTTACCCTGGACAAAGTCCCGGAGGTCTTTGACACCTGTTTTCCAGAGGGAAATGCCCACCTCTGCTTGATCACAGTGAAGCTTATTTATCTAAGTGTTGTAAAGTTGTTCTTTCCCAAACCACCCACACACCGAGGCCCAACCCACCAGAAAACCTTTGTAGGAACCTCACTGCCTCTTGTAAGCTTGTAAGGTGACCCAGAAGGCAGACACTCAGCAGGGGAAAGGCAGAGGCAGGCCAGCTCTGGAGTTCCCCCTCCCTTAAGTGATCTTAAGACAGCTACACCTGCCACATTTAGAAACACCACCCACAGAGCAGGCCTAATGCAGGAGTCTTGCCATTGCTCTGGGAGTTGGGAGAAGAAACTCCAGTTGTATTTCCATGAAGACTGGGTGGAGATGGATGGTACAGCCCATGACCTGGAAGGGCGTGATCTTCCATAGCAGAGGCTGCTGCTGACTGGGTACAGGGGCACTGCCCCTACAATCATCCCTAGCCTTCTGAGGGAGCTCCACCTTTCTTGATCAGGTGCTAAAGGACAGAAAGAACCATGATTTCCATGGAGACAATGCTTGGCAGTTGAAGAGGCACCTGGGTTCCCATGATCTCCTTCAGTGGATGCAGGAGACACAATCATGATTGAAATGATAAAGCTGGAGAAACTGAGGTTCCAGGAGAATGAGAACTGTGCACTGTGTCACATGTCCATAATCAGAACCAGATCCAGTCCCAGCCATGAGGAGTGGAGAGAGACAGCCAAACCTACTTCCTTCCTGGGGCACTGCAGCTCCTTGTTGTCACTGGGCTGCTTCTGCTCCAGAATAAACCATGTCACACTGTTTTCTCTTCTCATGTATGCCTTTACACAACGCAACAGAACAGAAGCCAACAGTTGGGAATTTCCCACCCTACCCCCAACCCCAACACTGTGCCTGTGCCATTCATCATTCACCTGTTGTTTTCATCCAGCTCCTTCATCTCAATATGAACCTCTCTGAGTTGTATTGGCTAGCTCCCAGGTCCCTGGTCACTCAAGGGCTCCCTGCTCCACTAGAGCAACCCTTTCAGCAAACACTCTGCTGCTAGAAAAACAAAGATCCTGGCTGAACTTCTGACCTCCTCCAAGGAGTGTCCCATCCTCTTCCGTCCCTTCCTGCAGTGTCTTCACTAACTGTATCTGTGTCTCCTTCCTTGTCCTCGCCTCTGTTCCTCACCCCACTCTAATCTGCCTTCTGACCTCACTGAACCACTGAAACTGCCAGTCAGGGTGGTGGTAGTCTATGTTGCCCCACGCCTTACTCAACCTGTCAGCAGCCTACTGTGCAGCTGCCAGATGCTTCTTGAAACACTTTCTTTGGGTTTTTAGGAGGCATTGCATGTATTTGGATTGCATCAGTACCAAACGACCACAAACAGTGGCTTATCACATTGCAACATTTATTAGCTCACACTTCTACAGGTCGGAAACCCACCATAGGATAGGGGTCTCTGAGCTAAAAATCAAGGAACTGGCAGGAATGAGATCCATTCCAGAGATCTTGGGAAAGACCATTTCTTTGGCCATTTGGATTGTTGGAAGAACCTAGTCTTTGTGGATGTAGAACTGATGTCCTTAGATTTAAAAGTGTCAGCTGAGGGTCCTTGCCAGCATCTAGAGGCCGCCTCCATTCCTGTCCCTGTCTGTCTTGCTCTTACTACCTGGGACTAGGAAAGCACCTGCCCAGTGAATATTTTTCCCATGGACTGACAACAAATGTTGTACCCCAGCCTCTACCCTACTCTCTTTTGTCCCTCACCTATCATTTCTGCTGGCTGGAGGACAATTCTTCACGTCTCTATGTTCAAGCCAGAGACTTGGGCCAGTTCCTCAGGACTCACGCTCATGTCTCTTCTTTGACCAGCATTTCTCTCATTCCATTTGCCCTCCCTAAACATATTTTAAATATTTAAATTATTTAAAAAATGAAAATATTTGGGTAGATTGGACTGAGATAGTCATAAACTCTCACTCCAAGACTCTTAATCTTAACTGCCTCTTCTCTTTGTCACTAAAGTAACACAGATAGGTTCTTCAGACTCAGGTAAGAATGTTTCCTGCCCTCTGCTGGGCTGAAGCACTGTCTTCTTCTCTAGTGGTTCCTTCACAGCCTTCTTTCCTGATGTACTAGCATTCCTAGGGTAGGTCTGCAGCCTCTGCCTCCAGACTACTTTCAAATCCCTCTACTTCCTCCCCAAACAGTCCATCCAATTCTATACTTTGAAGATACCACCCACAGGGGCTGGAAAGATAGCTCAGTGGTTAAGAGCACGGGCTGAGTTCAAGTCCCAGTAACCACATGTTGGCTTACAACCATCTGTAATGGGATTCGATGCCCTCTTCTGGTGTGTCTAAAGACAGCGGCAGTGTACTCATATACATAAATCTTTTTTTTAAAAAAAAATCATGAAAAATACCATCCACAAACAAGGTCTCAAAGTGCTGTAATCTCAACTACTTGGAAGGCTGTGGAAAAAGAATGACAAATTCAAGGCCAGTCTAGGAAACTTAGTGAGATCCCATGTCAAAGTCAAAAGGCACATGGGCTGTGATTTAGCACAGTGGTAAAGTGCTTGCCTAGTATTACAAGGTCCTAAGTTCAAGACCCAATATTGAGAGGAAAAAAGTTTCAGACCTCTGTTCCTAACTTTATACTTGTAGCTCTAACTGCTCCGAGGTCAAGAGTCACATCTAACTTGGTGTTTCCACTGGAATAAATTATTACCATTCTGGTCGTAACATGTCCAAACCAGTAATCTTGGCCTTACTCAGAAATGTGTTAAGAATTCAGAAGATCTACTCAATCAAACCTTGAACAAGATTCCCAGATGGTAGACACACTAGATTTTGAAAGGTACTTTATTTGGCTTCTTTCTTCCTTGTGGCTTCTGTTCCCTGTCATTCTCTTCATTAACCACTTTCACACCACACTGGTCTGTCCCTCTTGTCAAGCATACGTCATGTTAGGGTCCTTGCAAGAACGTATTTCTTTGACTAGAGAATCTTTTTTTCCCCATTATGTCACCTGTGCAGAGAGGTCTTCTTTGCCATCCTACTGGAAGTCTCTCTCCACCTGTCCCCAGTCCCCAGCATCCCTCACTTGTCATCCTCACAGATTATCCCATTACATTTCTCTGCTCCCCACACCTCTGTCGCTGTTTATCCCATCATTTATTAAACACCTTCATTCCCTGCCTGGAGAGGGAAAGATGGAAGATGGCAGGCCTTGTCTCTCTTGCCTACTCTCATTACCAGAGGTCTGGAAAATGTCTACCCAGATAAATGTAGTGCCCCATCCCTATAATTCCAGCCCTTGGAAGGCTTGAGAGAGAAGGATCATGAGTTCGAGGCCAGGCTGAGCTACATAGCAAGATCTCCATAAAAAAAAATATAGATGATAGAGATAAGAAAATGCCTGTCTGGTGAATTTTATAAATGATTAGCATTAAATGCCTCACTTTCTTCCTCCCCTTCCTCCTCTCCCTCCTTTCTCCTGTTCCCTGCCCACCTTTCCCACCAGTTGTTACTATTTTGCACCGTGGCCTAAGGACAGAATTCTCCAAGCTTGTAGGACTAGCTCCTGCCCGTCACCAGCCAGGAAACGAGTGTTTTTCAGCACTCAGCCTGCTAACAAGTTGAGGATGCTTGACTAATCCCAAGTAATAGTCACACTTAATTGCTGGTATTTATATAACGCTTACTGTTTGCCAGGTACTGTTCTAGGTACTTTACCCATGGTGAATAAGCTCACTTATTTCTCTGTTCCTCCTGACAGTAATTATCTCAATCTTACACATGAAGAAAGCAAGACACACCCTTAGGCCCACACTGAGGGCCCTACAGACCCTGAGCATCAAAGCCTTGTTCCGGTTCTCCTCTGATGGGGCCTCCCCTCAGGATCCAGGGCAAGCCTGTGCTGTTCTCTAGAACAGCCCTGGTACTGTGGCTGTGGAATCGTAGCACAAGAACATGAGTCTGCCTGCAGAGCCTTTTCTCGTCTCAGTACATTTTCCTTTGGGTTGGACAGTGCCCTGGCGTGGGCTCCAATGGTGGCTCCGAGGCAGCTTTGTGTGAAAGGTGTGGACAGAACTTGACTATGAAAGTTCAGTGTCCGTACTAACTGTGGCATCTCTAGGAGGAGCTAGCGAGTCATGAGCTCGAGGCCACTTTTTCACACCCTTCTTGGAGATTCAAATTTCAAACCCAAATTTCCTTGTCATTGTGAGATTTCTGTGTCAAGGTCGAAGGATAAATGTATTTTACTGGATCGTTTGCTGACTTTAAGTACTGTATTTAGACAGAAGGTGTGTGACCTCTGTCTGTCTTCCTGCCCAGGGTCCCACAGGTGTTGGGTTAGGCTGGGAAGCAGAGCTAGGATGCGGGCCTAAGTGACCTATCTGAGGTTTGCTTCGTGTTCTGGGTCCCATTCTATTCCAGCTGGGGCAGGTTCTGCATGGTGGTGATGTCTTCCTACCCTCCAGGTAGCTCCAATATTGATTATTTCTCTGGAATTCAGTAAATCAAGGATCACTCCCATGGAAGGCCTGTGGCTGGTGTCCATCAACTGACCACCCATGACTCCACGGAGGGCTTCAAAGCCTGTGCCCTGCTGGCTCATCCCAGCACCAGCTCAGTAGCTGTGTGACTTGGAAAATCACTTAGATCTCTTAACCTGTTTTGTATCCTACCTTCAAGTACTAAAGGGAAAATCTGCACACCCGATAAATGGATGGATGGTTCTTGCCATCACGGTAACCTCTAGTGTTTGCTTAGTGTTTCAGTCCCTTTGAAACAGCTGTCTCAGGGAAGCTCAGGGCAGGCAGGATTAGGTGCCAAATAAAGAGCAAAAGGCATCTCTAATGGTAAGTACTGCTTTGTAGGCAGAGGTACGCTAGAAGGGATGAAGTAGCAGTTTTTACTATCTGTGCTCAAAGCCAGATTCTTCTGTGCAGTCCTGGAACTTGGTGGGTCAAGCCACTGCCCTACTTCCCTGTGTCAGTCTGCTTCCTCCACTTAGCTAATAATAATTACACCACACATAAGACATATACACAGACATGCAGATTGTCTCAGGTTAGGTTCTTTGTAATGGCTAAATATAGAGCATCCATTGATGAGAGTTTGATTCTTCACATTGAGAAACAGAGGCTGCCTTTCAACATTATGACTGCCATCTTAAGCAAGATGTTACTGTAGGTGGAGCTGAAGAAAGCACCAGGGATTTCTAAAGAACCACTTGTCAAGCTGGGTGGTGGTGGCACACACACCTTTAATGCCAACACTGGAGTGGCAGAGGTAGGTGGATCTCTTGAGTTCAAGGCCAGCCTGGTCTATAAAGCAAGTAGCCAGGGCTACACAGAGAAACTCTGTCTCAAAAAAGAAAAGAAAAAAAGAAAAACAAACAAACAAACAAACAAACAAAACTGGTATCAAGATTGACTTTTTTTCTGTGCTCTGGTTGGGCCGCTCAATGTTAGCATGGTAGAACTGAACTCATGAGGTCCAGCCTGGGCCTAGTGACCCTCTCAAGTACAACTCTTGTTTGTTGATTTTGCTTTCTCTTCCCTCCTCAGACATCTGAAAATCAGGCTTTAATAGCCAGGTTTTTCATGGGAACAATCCAAGTTTAGGATCTGAGCCACTGTTTGGATGCTGGGAGAAATTTAGGTTCTGGGACATAATGGTGGTAAGCCTTGGGTATATGGACAGACACAATATTGTAGTTCTTGATCTGATTATGTGGATTCAAATCCTCTGTTATCTACTAGCTAATAATCTGGGCAAGTTAATTATCTTCCTATGCCTCAATCACCTCTAGTAACGAGGCAACTAAGAGTATCTGTTTCATGGGGTAATTGTTGGGTAAGTGAATGAATACATAAAGCACTTAGGGCTGTGACTAGCAGGGTAAATATTCATGTCACTTATCATTTTATTAGTCATCTCAAAGGAAGAGGCCAGAGGCTGGGGAAAATGGTGCTAGCACACAGTCATGTTTAATAGCCCCCAAGTGATCCTGATGCTGGCCTGGGCATAGGTACGTGATGAGCACACAGGCCTGCACTTATCAGCATGTGCTAAGGGGGTTGGCTCCTTTCTGAGGAAACGGAGAGGGATCTAAGGATTGACTTCTGCCGTGAAGGGTTATTGGAGTCTTGACTAGTATTCTGTGGTTTGAGAACTGAGGTTACCCTCAGAGCAACATCAGAAAAGTTGATATATGTTCTCCAAGAGAAATGGCCATGGCCACAGATGAACAGTATGAATGCTTCTGAGGAAGACCTTGGTTTGGTAACTCAGAGTGATCCAGATGAGTCCAGGCTTTGTTGCTTAGGAGCTCAGAGATTTCAATCAAGGTCTATTACATTCTAAACTTCAGTTTTCTCCTCCCATAAAATGGGAGTGTACTCTGTAAGCATTTATAGTAACAAATATATAGTGAATACTAAATGTTCAACTGTCACAAGCTAGGGCTCAGTGTGAAGCCCCACCTCTTGGTAAACTTTTTTGTTGGAGAGTCTGAGAAGCAGGTTGTGATATGGGGCGACATTGTCCAGGGAGAAGGCTGAATGGAGACAGGAACAATCCAAGCATAAGGAGAAGCTATACATCTCTGGGAGAACCCATATGTGACAGTTTCTAAACTTGGTTATGATTAACTATCTCAGGTAGCCAGTGCCTCTCAGTGAGGCCTCATGACAGGATCCAATAGACCTCCTGAAGTGCCTGCCTCCTGCCATTCAGATGTTCATACCTGTCACTACAGTGGCCACTATCTAGCTACCAAAGGAGTAGCTTACTTAGTGAGGCTTAAGATATCCAGTGTGATCTTACCCTTTCTCCCCATCTCTGTCTCCCAGATCTAGACCACAAGCCTTTTGGATTCACTCAAGGTTCTCTCCACACAGGACAACCTCCTGTCCCTCCTATTGAAGCTTTCCTAAGTACCACAGGCCTCTCTAGTCTATCAATAACCTGAATCTTAAAACACCACGAGCAGTCTACCTCCAGCCTTCCTGGTCTCTGTCCTTGGTGTGTCAGCCATGTGGACACACTGTACCACCCACATTCCTTCCAGCAGCAGGCCTTCAGGCTCCCTCTAAAGACACCCCATCTCTGTTCCTTCTGCTCACAGCACCCCACAGCCTAAGTCATCTGTAAGAACATCTTAATTCATACTTAATTCTTGCAGTGCATGCTTCACCTAACTTCTTCATGCCTATAGCGCTCCTGTCCACAGCTCTCTAAGGTGACATATAGATCTCAAATAAGTACCAAATGTCCCCTTGGCCTATGAGGTTTATCTCTGCTCTCCTTTTGTACCGTGTGATAGCTAGACTAGTCTCTTCTTTCTCATGTTCATGCTCTGTGCTCACACCTCTTCACTGCTGGATCTGTTCATTATTCATACTTCAAGTGTCTCCCCCTCTGAAAGGCCTTCCCTTATCCTCTATAGTGCTTTGCTTGTGTGTTGTCTCCTTACATCAGAATGCAAGCTCTCAGAATAAGGGCCACTTTTTTACTGAGTTCCACAGAACATAGCAGAGTGCTGAGAAGAGTGCTACTTGCAAAATGAACGAAGTAGTCTGCCCCTGGAGAGTATTATTTATTAACATACATGCCGATTTCCCCCTCACTCCACTGTGTGTCATGCAAGGGCAAGAAGTTTCTTCCTGGGAAGTGTGAACACCTGGCTAATGAATGATTTAAGAATAATGGCTCCTTCTCTGGTGCTCACAGGCCCGAGGGTGGAGGGAAGAAAGAGGGAGTACTCATACCCTTCTGGTCATAAGAGAGCAGGTGGAGGGGTGTGGGCATGATGGTCCAGCAAGTTAAATAATTACAACTCAGTTACACCTTTATGGATTCACAAAATAATAATTTTGATGAGAAAGTCAGCAGCTTAGGATATAGTTACACACTGGCAAGCCTTGCTGCTGTGGAAACAATAGCCACTTCCTTGCCCTTGTGGTCTTGTTTTGCCCTGAAGGACATGATCCTAGGCCCTACCTTCTGCCTACAGTTTCCTGCAGTCACAAGCCACATCTGAGTCAAGGTTTATGCTAGAGAAGGGAACCACAGCCCATCTGGCCTCCACACTTCTTGGTTTAACTTTGGTGATTTGAATGACTCTAGAAATTCACCCACTTTTTTCAGATTTTCCAGTTTAATGGAGTACCTACTCTTAAAATATTCCCTCCAATATTCTCAATTTCTTTGGCGTCTGTCGTAATACTTTCCTGTTGATTTCTGTTTCTCTTCATTTGGGTCCTTTCTGTCTTTTGGTTAGTTGGTAAAGAAGCTGCAGATCTTGTTTATCTTCTCAAAGAGCCAGCTCTTAGATTCATTGATTCTTTATATTATTTTCTTTGTTTCTATTTCATTAATTTCTGCTTTGATTTTTATCATTCCTTGCTGTCGATTGGATCTGAATTTGTTTTATTTTTATTTCAAATTCTTGAGTTTCATCATTAAGTCATTTGTCTGTGCTCTTTCTAATTTTTTAAACATAGGCACTTAGAAATATAAATTTCCCACACTGGACTGCTTTTGATGTGCCCCAGAGGTTTTGTTGTATGTTCATTTTCATTTAGTTCCAGGAGTTTTTATTTTTACTTCTTGATTGTCCCATTTATCATTTAGTAATGAGTTGTTTAATCTCTGTGAGTTTGTGTATTTACAAGAGTTTTTGTTTGCTTGTTTGTCTTTTTGCTGTCAATTTTAAGTTAGGATATTTATGGTCCATTTTTTCCTGAAACTTAAGATTTGTTTTGTGTCCCATGATGTGATCTGTTTTAGAGAAGTTTCTGTAAGTTGCTGAGTATATTATTTGGGTGGATATTCTGTAGATATCTGTTAAGTACATTTGATGTATGATGTTATTTAATTCTGATATTTTTTTGTTTATTTTTTAGATGGCCTGTCTAGTGGAGAAAGCAGGGTATTGAAATTACCTATGATTAATGGTTTGATGTTAATTTGTACCTTTAATTTCAGTAGTATGCTTTTTATGAAACTAGGTGCACCAGTGTTTGGTGAATATATGTTAAGCATTGTAATGTCTTCTTGGTTCATTGTTCCCTTGACTAGAATGAAGTACCCTTCTTTATCTCTTCATTTTAGTTTTGTTTGAAGTCTATTTTGTCAGATATTAGGTAGCAGTGCTTGCTTGCTTCTTGATACCATTTGATTGGGATATTTTTTTCCAATCTTTCACTTTAAGGTAACTTTCACTTTAAGGTAACTTTAAAGGTAAGGCAAATTTCATGTAGACAAGAGCCAGCCTGTGTCTTCTAATTGGAGAATTGAAGCCATTAATATTTAAAGTTATTATTGAAAGCTGTGTGTTGACTGCAGTTACTTTTTTCCTGGTTGTTTTCTTGATCATACTCTATATTTTAGTAATTACAGCTTCATTTGTTTTGACAGTCTCCTGACTATACTTATCCATCTATTTAGTTTGAAGTATTGCTTCCAGTATTCTTTTAGTGTTGGTCTGCTGGAAATGAATCATTTTAACCTGTTGGTATTATGGAAGGTTTTTCTTTCTACTTCAACCACAGTTGACAGTTTTGCTGGGTACAGTTGTGTAGGTTGGCATTTGTGGTCTTTTAGAACTTGGAGGACATTGCTTCAGGCTCTTTGGCTCTCTGAGTTTCCACTGAGAATTTGTCATTCCAATGGGTTTTCTTTATATATGACATTTTTTTCTCTTTAAACTTTGAATACTCTTTCTTTGTTCTGTATATTTAGTATTTTAGTTATGGTAGTTTGTGAAGATTTTCTTTTCTGGTCTAGTCTACTTTGTATTCTGTATATTTCTTGTATCAGTCTTTCCTTAGTTTGGGGGAAGTTTTCTCCTATGAGCTTGTTGAAGATCTAGACAGTGTGATTGACCTGGGATCTCTCTCATCTATGCCTATAATCTGAAAACTGTCTTTTTATGGTGTTCCACAGTGGTCTAATTATTCTATCTTTGAGTCCTGGTACTGTATCTTCTACTTGGTCCATTCTATGTTCGATGCTCCCTTTGGGTTTTCTAGTTGGGTTATTGAGTTTTTCAGTTCTCATTCACTTCAGCTGAGTTCTCACCAGTTTCTCTTTCTTTGTTGAATTTGGTTTTCAAATCCTGGATTGTCTTTGTTGTTTCCTCCAGCCTTGTGTTTGTGTCTTCTTGGGAACCACTTAGGTGTTTATTCCCTTTAAATACTTTCTCTTTGAGAGAATCCATTGAACTGTTTCTTTGTGTCTTCTTTGAGCTCCCCGAGTTCTTTGATGACGTTTATGATTGATCTTTAAATTCTGCATCCTGAATTCTGTATTTCTTCATCTCATTGAGAAACATTTCTGTAGGACTGGTGGATTGGTGTGTAGAGTGAGATACTACTGTCTTGAACTTTCCCAGTGCTTGTATTTTTACTATGAGATCTAGGCACAAGGACTTCTTCCATTAGTTCCGTATTTGACATGGATGGACATGGTAACCTGTGGCAGAGCACAGAATATGTGAGCTGGGCTTGACCTGAAGCTGGATATGGCCTGGGTGGAATGATGTATGGTGAAGATGGGGGTTGGGCTTGCCCACCGGATGGGTGTCTAGGTCAAAGCCTGGGGGTTGTGGTGACATGGGCAGAGCCAGCCAAATTAAGCTGGAGCACTAGACCAGGGCTAGATCTAGCAGTAGAGGAGGGTTGTGGAGGGGAGGGTCAGGTAGATTTACCAGGCTCAGCCCTAGTACAATATGTGCAGGACTGTACTGGACAGAGATTGGATGTGGTGCCCAGGAGGGATGAAGTCAGGTGGCAGCCTCCGCCTTAGTTTTTGAGAAAGGGTTTCTTGCTGAACTTGAAGCTCCCAGTTTGGACTAGACTGGCTAGCCAGTGAGTCACTGGGATCTGCTTGTCTTGTCTACTCTCATCCCTAGTGCTGAGGTTACAAGGGATGCCTGGCTTTTACACGGGTACTGAGGGTCTGAATTCAGAATTCAGGTCCTTACAGCCAGCACTTTACCCACTTCTTTTTACAAACCATATATGAGGGATTTTTAAAAAGATTTATTTATTTACTTATTTTATGCATATGAGTACACTATTGCTCTCTTCAGAGACACCAGAAGTGGGCATCAGATCCCGTTACAGATGGTTGTGAGCCACTACGTGGTTGTTGGGAATTGAACTCAGAACCTCTGGAAGAACAGTCAGTGCTCTTAACTGCTGAGCCATCTCTCCAACCCTATATGAGGGTTTTTTGTTTGCTTGTTTTTTTGTTTTTTGTTTTTCCCCAAGATAGAGATTTCTCTGTATAGCCTCGGCTGTCCTGGAACTGACTCTGTAGATCAGGCTGCCCTGGAATTTGAGGTTTTTTTAATTGATTTTTTAAAAAATTTTATTTAATCTTTTTAAAAATACTCTAGATTGTACTCCCTTCCAGTCCACTCTTGGACTTCTCCCCATCCCATACCTCCTCCTTGCCCTCTGCTTCCACGAGGGTATCTCCAACCCCCCAGCCCCACCCCTTAAGTGATCTTTTATTTTACTGGAAGAGGATCCAGTAGCAGCTATGTTTCCTTTGTAGACATCCTCATTTTATGTCTCTCTTCTGAGAACATTTTGTCTTACTACTTCATTCTCTTCTTGGCACAGGGTTGTGATAAACTTGGCTGGGGTCTCCATTTAGTACCCAGACCTTAGCTCAGTACTTACTTACTCGCTTGCATGCTTTTTGGTCCTTAAGAGTCCTAAGGATCTGACACTGTCTGGTTCAATTTCTTGAGAGAATCAATTGTCCCCTCATAATGGCCAGTGGCCTGGATGGAGACCCAATGTCTCTAAACTGTGAGTCATGGAACTGAACATAGGAGTTGCAAACATTTTGACAACAGTAAAAGGTTTAGGAATGTACAGTAGTAAAGTATTAGTTCATAGGTAAATGTAAATCCAATCTGAAGTGTTTCTGCCAGTGCTCACCCATGCTGTATTGTCCCACTTTCTCTGTGGTTCTGAACACTTGAAAGGTCCGCTCTGCCTTACACATGCTGTTACACCACATGACACCAGTGAACACTGCTTGAGACATGCTCACTCAGATGTGAGGCCATTGTCTGTTATGGATTGAAGTGTTACACATTTATAAAACCTCTGCTCTTATAGAAGCAGTTTTCCTAATTTTTCCAGGGCCCAATCCCTCGATCCACCCTTAGACATCTAGTCACTCATCCAGGTTCACAGGAAGATTCCCAGTGTCCCATTTTTCTATCTTTAAAATAGGCAAGTTATAGAAGAAAAGACTTCTGGTTAGCACACCTCGTTGTATAAGTATTGTCTTAGTTAGGGTTTTACTGTGTGAACAGACACCATGACCAAGGCAAGTCTTATAAAGGACAACATTTAATTGGGGCTGGCTTACAAGTTCAGAGGTTCAGTCCAGTATCAAGGTGGGAACACAGCAGCATCCAGGCAGGCATGGTGCAGGGGGAGCTGAGAGTCTTCATCTTCATCTGAAGGCTGCTAGCAGAATACTGGCTTCCAGACAGCTAGGACTAGGGTATTAAAGCCCACATCCACAGTGACACACCTACTCCAACAAGGCCACACCTCCAAATAGTGCCACTCCCTGGGCCAAGCATATACAGACCATTACAAGTATCAAGTATTTCTCTGGATTGTTTTTCGAATGCTTGATTTAAAGAAATTGCTGGAGAGGTAGTTCAGTGGTTGCTCTTCCAGAGGACCCAGGTTCTTTTCCCAGCCTCTGCATGGAAACTTATAACTCTTTAATTCCAGTTCCTGAGGATCTGATGCCTCGTGCACAGAATATGTATAGGAAAATATCCATACATATAAAATAATTAAAAATTGCTATTTGAGTTCCTGACTTGAGTTTCATTAAAAAACAAAGCAAAACAAAACAAAAACGTGTTGCAAGTAGAAAGAAGTTTAAGAAGGCTGAACTTCTTCCAAGCTTCCCTCAGCTCCTTGAGATTGATCCTGTGGGGAAAGCGATCATGCTCAGCTTCCTGCCCATGCATGGGGAAGGGGATCATGCTCAGCTTGCTGCCCATGCATGGGAATATTAGAATGGGCCTTGGTCTGATAAAATTCCTTTTAAAGGTCCCACAGCAGATGCTGGGCTAATCTCATGAGGGTATATCTCTTCCTTCTTAAGGTCAGTGGAACTCCATGTTCTGCTTATACGTGTTTAGTGGCTCCAAGCATGCCTCCAGCTTTCTGCTGGAGTAGGGCCAAGGAGAAACTCTTCCATGCAATATGGCTGAGTGGGGCACTGCAGCCATATTGTCCACACTAGCTGCAGAATGGATCTGCTGGCCATGGAGGACCAAGGCATTGCAAAGGACTCTATCTAGTGCACGGTCTCTTCTCTGCTTAAGTAAACACTGTGCTACTTTAAGCATCCCATCATCCTCCCTCTCTGCCCTTCTTTCCCCATGTGTTGTCTGTCTTGGATGACTTTGAATACTGTATTGGTCTTTTCCTTGGCAGGTACCATTAATCACTCTTATCAATGCCTATAGTGAAGAGCCACTAGAAAGGAGGCAGGGTGAGTGAGATGGCTTAGAGGATAAAGGTGTTTGCTGTGTAACAAGTCCGGAGCACCAGGGTCCATTCATAGGACTTATGTAACGCTGGAAGGTGAGAACCGATTCCACATCGTCCTCTGACTACCAAATGCACAGTGTGGTATGTGTGCCCCTCCCCTACACCATACACTGACTCAATAAAAAACACTTTTCTAAAAAGTGGAACTGAAGGGGCGAGTGAGATGGTCCCACAGTTAAGAGTTTTTGCTGCTCTTGCAGAGGACTGGAGTTGGTTCCCAGCATCCAGGTGTGTATAGGTGGTGGTGCTGGTGGCATAGAACTACCAGTAATTCCAGCCTCAGGGCCTTCTGGCTTCTACCCCTACCTCTCTACACAAATAAAAGTAAACTTGAAAAAAATGTAAAGTGGGTTAAAAAACTATTTAATAAACTATTGCCATTGAAAAACTAATCTAACTTGTACTCGGCAAATTGCCATGATTACCTGCCTAGTCTACCGCAGAACAAATGTTCACCTTTCATATAAAATAGACCAGATCATGAAAACGAATTCCTCTTTAAAACAAACAAAATTCACACGCACACACACACCCCAAACACACACCCCAAACACACACCCCAAACCAAAAATCAAAAACAAACCAGGAAGTCCTAGATACAACACAACTGTATGACATTGCCAGCATGCCCTGGACATACAACATGGCAAAGTAGGCTATATCAAGCAAGTCATAGCTATTTCTTCATGTGAAACTTCTTTGAGTGACAGATTACAGAGCATCTCACCACAGTGGACACATAATGCAAATGTAAGCCCACCATTCTGTGTTATGCAGACCCAGAGATCCCATCATGGCTTCAAAAAACTCCTTTAGTCATATGCTCAGATACCAAAAAACCATTCTGATCTGAGCAAGACACCACAGCCATGGTCTGAGCAATAGCACAGTAGGCAGGATCTTGTCACATAAGATGGAGGTTCTGCAGTTTGTCCCAGATAAGAGGTGTGGTGAGGTGAAAAGATCAGAGAACCAAATAAGTATACAAAGACACTGAAAACCCTGCTAACAAAAGCCATCTGAACATTAAACACTGTCCCACACTTGGGACAAAAATCACTAGGTTAAAAATGTTAGACAAGCCTGAACTTGCAGGGGAATGGCAAGCAGGCAGATGCATTACGCTGCCCTGTGGAATCCTATTGCAGGATATTTGATTACACTGTGAACCCTGAGATTGTGCTATTTACTGAAAAAAAAAACTTTCTAGTTGTGGTGTAGCTCAGCCCTTAGCATACAACTTTAATCCCTCTGGTTGGAATACAAATACACCCTTAGTACTCACCTTTAGTCCCAAACAATAAAGGTAAAGTTAGTTTGTAGAAGGAAGCACCCATGTTTGAAAATGATGTCTAATTGAGTGGCAGACAAAGTGATGAATCAGAAAAAAATTGACAGAGTAGGATACACCCCTCTCTGAAGAACAGAGAGGAAAGAGAGGCAGCATAAGAGGGAGCAGCACAGAGGGAGGGAAGAAAAAGGAGACAGTTAGAGAGCAATCTAGACACAGGTGAAGACAGATGATCCAAAGAATGAGACGGAGCCAGAAGATAAGAACAAATTCCCAGAGTTAGTTTGAGGCCAAGCAGAACAATTCAGTCAGAGGTCATAAATTATTCTCTGCTGGTGAAATGAGTCAATTCAAGCCAGATTGAAATATATAAAGGCACGTTTACTGGGAATCTTTGGGCAAGTTCACTGGTCCCAAGGAGTCAGACCAGGAAAGCCACTGTGGAGAGGGAAACAGGGGAGAGAGAAGAGAGAAAGAATGTGCTTTTGTGCACTTGGAGAGAGAAAATGCAAAGAGGGGTAGAGAGAAGAGGGGGACCAAAATGTCTAGATTATGGATTATATAGGGGCTTCTCAAAGAGGAGATGCCCAGTCCCTGGGCTGGAAAGTTCAGGGTAGAGAGTAGGATATGCCAGCCATAACCTTGTAAGAGGTAGGGACTGAGGAATGCTAGGAGAACCTGGAGGCCAGGTCCACTTTGGTATGTTAAATATGCACCTCAGCCCCTTATCCTAGGTCTAAAATCCAGCAAGAGACTGAGAAAAGCCAAACTGAGTCCTTCAGCTTGGAGAATTTTGAGCCAGAACAGCTGAGTTGAACCAGCCAACCAGAGTTCAAAAACAGCTAGAAATGGTGAGCTTATTCCACTCTAAGTCTCATAGGCTGAAAATATTGAAGGCCTAGATAAGTTTCTACAGAGGCTAGAAGCTTCCAGGACTAGGCCTAGGTTAGCAGAAGGAGGTAGTAAGCCTTGGAAATGACAATTCCATTAGATGAATAAGTTCCTTTGTTACAGACTCCCAATCACTGACCACCTTGCTACTCTTTTCAACATATTTCCTTCAGAGTTGGGATCAGGTCTTCTCACACCGTACCTGTGGCAATTCTGTCTTCAGGACCATCCTGTCATGGGACCTCATGCGGAAAGTTGGATAGAACAATGGGACATTAAGACTTCTCACTCAGTCACAGTCTCAGTGAGATGGGTAACACTCTAGCATATGCCAAGTACAGTCAAGATATGAATTGCTCTTTCATTTGTTTGGAATTAAAAGGTTTGGGTCAAGCACCAGAGGCAATGGTCTCTAAGGAAGTCATAGACAAGAATGTCTTCTGGGAAGCTCATGGAGGGCTGTGGGAACATCTCACCTATTATGGCAACACTCTGGTAGGAACTAGCACAGCTGAAGGAAGGATCTGTCATTCCAGAAATCTCACTCATCCCACACTCCCATTGTAAGGCTCTGTCTCTACACAATGACTTGGAATTTCCCTGAACCAACTAGTCAAGGTGGCGAGGGACAGCAGAATCATCCTCCGTTGTCTGCTGGCAGAACAGGGTGGCATTTGTGTTACGCCAACACCAGTGCACATGATTTGAGGAGGGAAGAAACAGAGCTGGAAAAGATGTCTGCTCAGGTGGGGTGATGATCAGCTGTACACCTGGCAGTCTCTCAAAACTTTAAAATAAATCTTAAACTTGGCTTATTCCTTAAACTCCAACAATTGGGGGGGGCAGAGGCAGATGGATCTCTGTGTGCAGTCCAGGATAGTCAGGGATCCACAGAGAAACCCTGTCTCGAAAACCAAACCAACCAACCAACCAACCAAAAAACAACAACCACCTCCCCCCACCACCCTTATTCCAGACACACACCTTAGTTAAATGAAGGTCATTCTCCAGGGAGGGTCTCATTTTCTTGATCTGGTTTTCCTAATAGGTCATTCAAAGTAAGAGGGAGGCCCTGGCCCCAAGCTGCATCATCCTTAGTGGAGGCTAGGCAAGTCCTACCAGACCAAGCTGTCTTCTACACTTGGAGCTTATTGTTCTGTGGTGTGCGCTGCACTGTGCTGCGCTGTGCTGCGCTAGCTCTTTCAGTGAGGGCTAGACTTTAGTTACATGCAGTTCCCCTACCTATGGGAATCACGTTAAGAACAGGCCTTGGACTGAAAAGTCTCTTTCTACAGCCTATGCTAGGGGAGTAGCCCCCTGCTTTAGACTCAATGATACACTTCTGCTTAGGTTCTGGTGTCTGCCCCCAGATCTTTGTCTTCGTCAGTAATGGGGAGAGATGAAGAGAAAGTCTTCCTAGGGCAGCCTGAGCAGAGTGCTGGCAGTTGACCTCATTGGAGCTAGCTGCACTGTAAATCTGCTGGTCACGGAGTTGGGGTGGCTGAGAAATTGCAGGGGCTGGATCTAGAGCTTAGCTTCTCTCTGGCTGTAAGAGAACAGTGTCACTTAAGCCTACTGTGTCCTGTTTATTTTAGGTAACCTTGAATCATACACTGGCAGACACTTATCTGCTTACTGATCTTAGCCACACAGCCCAGCCACCTGTGAAAAGAAACACAATCTCTCTACCTTGCTCACTCTTCTGAGCAACTAGCATGTGATTGCTCAACTCTCCTGGAGTTCCTGTCTGTGCACCCTTCACCATTCTTAGCTGTTAGCTGCCAATGCTCTGTTTGTCCTGATTCAAGGTTACAGCAGCTCAGCCACTCCCCCCCCCCCCCCCCACATGTTCTTAGCACTAGCACATTATCCGGCACATGGTAGGTATGCAGACTTTTGTTATTTTTAGTGAATTGGGTGGTATCTGTTACCATGTGGGGCTTATGGTTTTCTGAGGGTTCCTTAATGAGGCAAGGGGCTAAAGATACACCAGACTTTGCCATCAGGAAGGTTGAATGTCAGTGAGAGCATGGCGGGTCCTTCTGCCTGGGTGCCACATAATTCCAGTTGGAATTCTTGGATTCATCCCTGTATCTGGCTCCATTCCCCGCCAAGCTCTTGTTTCCAGACATAAATTATACCCTCCACATGCAGTCATTGTGTGGCCCGCTCATGTGTGACTTTATGTGCTATTTTGCAGTGTTGAGCAAGACAAGTCATGTGGGAGAAATGGCATTTACCATGAGTTGGAGGAAGCCTCAAGGTTCAAGACAAACATAAAAGCCAGATATGCTGGCATGTTTGAATCCTATCTAAAGAGGAAGCTCAAATAAGAGGGTTGAATATGTTCAAAGTCTGAGGCCAGCTTGACTACACAGTGAGATCCTATGTCAAAATACCAAAATCAGTTAAGATTTATCAGGGAACTCTCTCCTGACTCAACCCTGCCATTTTAACATGCTCCCTCCCTGAGCATGCTTCCTTTACAGCCTTTGACAGCTTGACAAGCACTGGTTTTCAAAGAAGTGTTTTTGATGATGCTCTTTCAATAGACTTTAAACTCCACAAGGCCAGGGACCATGTCTGTCTCCTTTGCTGTCTCCCCAGCACGACGCACAGTGGTGAGAACTCAGGAGATGCTCACTGATTATCTGAGGAATTAATGAGCTGTTAAGAGACCAGGGTGCTTGGCTTCCTGTGCTGGGGACCAGCTCCCCTTACTCTCAGAACAAGTGCCTGAACCACAACAAGAAATCAGAAAAATTCAATTTCAGAAGAACTCGTTTTTTCTAAACTTGGCTCATGAGCAGACAAATTAATACCAGACATGGAATTAATTTATAAATCAATTTATTTACAGATTTCATCTTAAAGTACATTTTAGTTAACAAATCTATTTACACAGGTATACATGGGATTTTACAGAGCGTACTTACAAACCACACCCTTAGTCTTCTGTGCAGACTTCTAAGAGCTGCACGGGGTGACTATTGGCTGAAAATGGCCTGATGATCAGGCTATTTACACACACACAGTAAACGGGTTTATTTTTCATGTCTGCACAGTACAGTACACACAAGGAGGCTGAGCCCCCTAGAGAATGCTTTGCAATGTGTAACCGAGAAGGCTTTGCAAAGTCCAGAAGGAAAAGCTTTTAAACATAGGTTAATTAAAATGACAGTACCTCCTTTACACCAGTTTACATTTTTCTTCACATTTTTATATACAAGGATTTTATTGAATTGCTGCACAACCAGTTTCAGATGATTTGTAAACATGTAGATTCCTACAATCTGTATTAAACGTCATTGTAGTTTCTATCACTTGCTCTTGGAATTAATGTTTTAGTCACTAGTATTCTTAAGGTAGTAAAAGGAAGATGGAAGTTTGAATTTCTTGCAGAAAAGTCATGAGTCTCTAATGCTGTGCTACAGAAATTCTTTTGCAAGTACACACTTTATTCAAGTATTGCAAAAAGCTAAGGCCACTTTTTTTCAAGACAAGAAAGTGAACAAAATTGTTTTTATCAATAGGCCACAACACTCTTATGAGCAATGCAATCTCTTTTGAAAGATAATTTCTCAGAGACCTGTAGTCACAGAAGGAAGTCACCTTCCTTATTTAACTACTTTTGAGCTCTTCCTACTTTTCCCTAGAATAAAAATTCCTGTTTAGACCTGAAGAGGGAATCGATACCCTGTACTAGTTTAACCCAGAGTTAACTGCCCTGGATAGCACAAATTGTTTGGACTCAGAAGTAAATCTGAAGCCTACATGGTGGTTTTCTACTAGGTTCTGACAGTGCTATACTAAAAGGGATTGTGGATGCAAAGATCGTTTAGAGGAATCAATGCAGAAAGACAGGAGGGGACAGGCTGTGGGAGAGGGAGCAAAGATTAGAAAGAGGGCATATTTAGGTTCTTGGTTATGAGGTTTCATTAAAAAGACCCCGGTAAGGAACGAGTGAGTAGCTGGGCAGCCACATCCGTCATTCCTGACCCTAACAATAAACCCATCTCAGTTAGATCCAAATAGTTAAAATGGGAAGAAACCCGTTAACTCTAAAGTTTTTTGCTACCAAACTGTAGATATGATTGCTAGCAAAGGAAGAGACTGGTCTATTCCTGCCTCGTATCTGGAATGCAGGATTCTTCGATAGTGAAGACAGCTGGAGGAGGTTAGGATGGTCACTGCCACGGTCCCGGCACTGTCCAGACTGCTGAGTCCATGGACTTATATCAGTATGTTTTTCCTTTTCTGGCATGATAATGTAAAGAGTAAAAGATGCACTTTCTTATTAAAAATTAACTTCAGGTCCAAATAATGAAGACATGGAAAACAACCTATATTCCTATTATAATTTGATTTTCATTTATAAAAAACTTATAGCAGCTGTAAAGTTCAGTATCATAAAGACAATGTGATCCTACAAACAGTCAAGGGATAGACACAGATGTTTCCTGTCTTCTAAAGAACAAAAACTGAAGAGAACTATCTTTGCTTTCATTGGTCACATGAAAATTTTCATGAAAATTTTCCACACTACTGGTTAAGAACCTCAAGAAACCTTTCTTCTCTTAGTCAACCTGCTCATTATGGCTAAAGACGACAGCTCAACAGCAAAAGCACAAAAGAGATGCTGATGAGACACCCACCTGAGCATTCAGGAGACCCAATTGGAACATTTCAGTGCTTTCTTATTGTCAAGAGCTAGCACACCAGTCACTGTGCAAAATGCAAATATCCAATGATGGTTCCAGCAAATGTTGTGTAATGACAGGATGAAACGCAAGAGGAGTGACGTGTGCAGAATGAGACATCTGAGATGCAGAGGCAAGTCGGGAAGGAAGATGCAGAAAAGAACAAACGTGCATACTGAAGGGGTACGCTGTCTTTGGGTTCTCTAATGTGTTTTGAAGCCATAATGTCCAGGGTGTCTGTAAGTGTGAACCCAGCGGATGTTTTACCATGCTGCTCTAGCCGGGACTGTTAAGGTTAAGGCATTTACACTCACCCCTCAGATCATCCACATTCTCTGGGATTCGGAAGGACAGGACTGATGAAGAGAAACCAGTCAAGAAGGCAGGTGCTAAGGGCCCAGGAGAGCACCATGTGCTCGAACATAGCAGCTGGAGTCTGGAGATGTTCCTCAGATACAGGTAAGAGTTGTAAGATGCAAGGCTGCAAGAAAGGCAGGATTAGACGCTAGTCTTTCAAGTCATCTCCCGCTCCTGCTGTCACGGGTGACGCTGTAAATGCCTGTTGTCTTTTTGACGAACTGAACTCACTTCTTCAGTGTGTATATAGACTTATTAAACTGCAGCTTTCCTGTGCGAAGACTAAACTGTAGAAGCTTCGAGACGGAGGTTTACAATTATGAGAATCTTTCACTTCTCAATAGGGACACACATTTTCAACTTAATAATTTATCTTAAAATAAATTAAAAATATTCCACAGAGCAAAACAAGCACGCAGACTATAGACAGTATCTTCTTGTCTTTGGTGCACACACTCATTTCCTAAATCATTCAAGTAACAGCATCTGACTTCTTCGGGGGAGATGGGAATTCAAAGTTTGAAGGCCAAAATAAGTTCTTTCCACTTTTGCCATGCCTGGATGCCTGAGATGGTCCTGAGTATCTACGATTCTGAGAGCAGCTGGTAGAGGTTCGGACAGATGAGGAAAGAGCAGAGGTGGGACTCGGGCCGAGGAACAGCCCGCAGCAGTCCTGGAGCCTCGTCTTCACTGGGGCATTGGTTTTGCCCAGACAGGAAAATTAAACACAGTGCAATGGGTTATAGTTTTTAGGTGGTACCCAAAGCAAAGCTCCCACTTGTTTCTGATATCCACTTGGTGCTGCTCAACTTCAAGAATGGAAGAAAATGGTCTTCAAGAAGAAATAAAGTCCAGAATGTAAAATAGGCAGACAATCTTGAGTTTGCCTATTTTAGAAGTAGTTATGGGTTTAATACTGTTCAGAGACTAGACTGTCCACTTATGAGTTTGTGTAGACCAGGATTATGTTTTCAAAGTTAAAAGATGAATTTATATACCTCTCTTTCCTGATGAGGAGACTCAAGTCTCATGAGGAGACAGACTCAAGCCTTGTCTAAGCTCAGAGGTTAGTCTGGTGTTCTCAGCCCTCATCTGAGACCTAGTAGGTATGGGTGCTAATGAGCTGATACCAAGTCTCAACATCAGAGTATAGCCCTGCCCACAGGAAAGAACCATGTAATCCAGTGGACAGTCTGTAAAGGCAAAGGCTGTAATACCAGATAGACCATATTGTCCCATGAACTCCAAACCAGCAGTCCATAAGAACAGGTTCAAGGTCCAGAAGCATTCTTGTTATGGTGGAGATGGGGTGTATATCAGGAGGCAGAAAGGCCCAGGACTCATGTTAGCACTCAGTGTTCGATTTATTTGCAAGATGTCACACAAGTAGCATTCTCCCCTGCTTTTCACTGATCTGATTGAGAACATCAATAGTATCTTTGATCAAGGTCTCAAAGATCCCATCAGCCAGCTGCATCTTCACACACAACTCATCCTCATCATAGTTAACCCACTGCGCCTCCTCCTCGTGGAGTTCCTGGACCTGGACATTAGAAGGCAATACGTTAGCAAATCTGTCACACAAGAGCTAGGAACTTAGACCTCCCATGTTATACATAGTCCCACCCACAATATGTCCCAAAGACATAATGTCAATACACCTTTAAAATTGGCATCTAAACTAAAAATAGCTCCATTTCAACCTGATGGTTTTCCAGCATTTTGTAGATACTAAAGACAGACTGATTACAAGTCCAGTGTCTGCGTTAACATGAGTGAATGCATACCGGGGCTTACTGGAAAGAGAACCAGCAAGTTCAGATGGTGCACTGCAAAGGAAAACTCTACTCATCCAACAAATGTAGCACATCATTCTAGAGTATTGGAACTAAATGACAGTCAGCCACGGTGGTGCATACCACCTGTGACTCAAGCACTGGGAGGCTGAAGCAGAAGAATCGCAAGGTCAAACTCAGCAAAGACTACAACAGGCTGCCTCTCAAAACAAAAGAATAACTTTACAAACGCAACACTGCTCAGTTTATTTTTAAATTATTGTTACAACTACTTGTTATTTTGGCATTTTTGAATTTTTGGGATTCCTAGGTAAATGAAAGCTAATCAAGTTAGAAACAACACCTCCAGGCTTATTGCTTATAATTTTAAATAACTATACTCCAAGAACACAAATATTGGCCTTCTTACATTCACAGTGTAACTGCGATGGAGATCAGGTGGAAGGAGCCCTGAGTTCCAAACTCATCAAAACTAGCTGCAGTTACAGGATCGTTAACTACAAGTCTAATGACAGGAAAAGCAAGGGAAAGTTCCTGGTTTGTCCTGACTTTGGTGTCATCTTGGGAGAGGCAGAGTAGGTGAAGTGGGGAAGTAGTTAGTCCTCCGCCTCCCTCATGAGGCAGTAACATGACTTGCAGGGTCCCAGCACCTGGAGGCGGAGAGAAGGGAGGGCACCACATGCTCCATGTGCACACATCTCTCTGTTGGGCCCGACACTTCAAACGGTGACGACATTACTCTTTCTCTTTGGAGGAAGGAAGGCTCACAGAACTTACACATATCTGCTGACCCATCTGCAGCTGTGGAACGGACGGCTCTACTGAAGAGAGATCTATAACCAAGCAAACCTAAGGGAACAACTCCTCACCGAATACAGTGAGCAGCATACTAAAGAAAGTCCATCCTCAAACTAGTTTAACCCAGGCTCCTGTGTTTACTAGGCCACAGAATCACATATATAAGAAATGGATCTAACCTACCAAGGAACTGGGATGAAGGCCAACCTAATGCTGTGAGGTACTGGGGAACAACCTTGCTTAGAGAAATCTAACAAGTAGGTCTGCATAAGAGACTTCACATTCTCAGTTTAAATTACACACTTTCCATTTTTGGAAATAAGGTCTCAGTCTTTATTATGAAATCTGTTAAATATTTGTCAAAAACAAAATTTTAGAGAATTCTTTCATATGGAATGTTTTTTATGTTTACAGTAGAAATAGCTCATGACAGTATTTGTCATCTCTCCAGTGTAATGTGGCTACTCCCTCAAAATTCAAGGTTTTAATGACTGCAGAAGCACTGTTCCTTAAGACCAGTTGCCAACAGTAACTATTGCTTTTTTCCCCCAGAGGTCAGCAGATTGTGTGTGGCTGAGTGGAGCTCAGTAGTAGGGCACAGTGCTTAGCATGCCACGAAGCCCCAGGTTCAATCCCCAGCACCACAGGTCAGGAATCATTTCTATCATTTCTGTCTTAGAACCAACATACTTCCTTTTTATCTGATGCTCAGGTCAAAGCTCACCATGGTACTACAATGAGAGCTGTAGATCTGCCTGTTACTTCCTTCTAGTCTTCAGAGGCTACTATACACACACCCCTCCAGATATGTGTCTTTGTGTAAAGTATGTAAACAAGTCCATTAAATTAGAAATAAAAGTCAGTCTAACAGTAACCCCCCACATGCACAAACTGGGTAACCGTAGATTAGACGTGCATATGTGTGTGTGTGCACACACACTATAAGACTTCTGAATGGGCAATGATCAAAAATCAAACATGTAATGGATCAGAAGTGTTTCTGGCAATACATGTGTTACATTACTACGGTCTCAGTTCAGAACATACAACATGTGCACTTTGCACTGTATGACATTATGCCTGCTATACTATCAGATGGTGTTCCAAATGCCCCAATTTAGATTGAGACTATTTTATGTTATGAATTAGTGTTTTCTGATCTTATAGAAAACAGGATAACAGAACTTTAGTGTTTTCTACTGTTAACTCCTCAGCATCTAAGTATCAAACTAGTTAGTAACTCTTTGAACTATATTATGCTTGATTTTAAAAAGTGCTGTTTGAGTTGTTGAGTTTCATATAAAATCATTAAATGAATTTTGGCTTAAAATTAGAACAGAATTTCCAACTATTTTTGAGATGGTCCAAAATATACTTCTGCCATTTTACCCTATGGGTTTATGCAAAGTAGTGCTCTTAGCATGGAGAGCTATGAAATCAAAGTATCAATCAACTCTGAAAAATGTTGAAGATGCTCTATGTCCCGCAGTATAAAACATCAGCCAAGATTTGATTCTTTATGTGAAATAAACAAGCACATCTATTTCATTGGCATGTAAATGTTTTAACCAATTTTAAATTTATAGCTATACACCAAGGAAATGCTTCAAAATCTTTGATTTATTATCAGTTCATATACCTATATACCCGAGACTGCATGAAGATTTCTCAAAGTGGGGAGGGTACGAAAGGGAAGAGGTTTAAGATATGGCAAGGAAATGTGAAGAGAGTGTGGCCAGGGTCTTCATGACAGGCTGTGAACAAGCTGGCAACCAGGCCACATGCTCTGACTAAAGCACGGCTCCCCTGGAAGGACTTCTGCCTCTGACCGTCTTTGTGCTTTCATTCTGCTCCCGTCCCCTTCCACAATAAACTGTGTACTCTGTGTATCTGTTTGTCACTAGGCTGTGAGCTCCTAAGAACTTTTTGTTTTAATTTTCCCGTGCTTAGCACAGTGTAAAGAGAAAGTGCTTGATCAATATCTGGAATATAGTTCTTTTTAGAGACTACAGAATGTTGATTTTGCAAATTCATGGTTTTAATATGGGTCTCACTTTGTAGTCCTGGTAGGACTCAAACTCATGGAAACTCATCTTCTTGCCTCCGCTTTCTGAGTGCTGGGATTATTATACCATGCCAAGCTGTTCTTGTTTTTCAAACAATGACTTAGATGGAGGTAGGCATATCAATTGCAGGTAATACAAACCTAGGAAACATAGTAGACATTTACAAAGAAAGAACCAACAAATGTGGTAACCTGGGATGATGGCCACATTTCACATGATTAAGGGCTTGTAGTATAGGACTGGGGGTGGGATGACCCAGTAGGATCTGCATACTTTGATTCTAGTCACTCCAGCAACTATCAAAATGCCTGGAAGCAAATTCTGGGCTTATCTCTTTGAGTCTAGCCTTAGAGACCAAAGGGGAAGGAAGGATAAAGAGGGGAGCCCATCAGGAGATTCTAATGGCTTTTATTTGAACATTTAAAATATAACTCCTGGCCTTCCTGTCTGGGCCCTAGCACTGAGCAGATCCCGGGTGGCAGCTCTGCACCCAATCTCACAAATCCCAGAAGAAGCAGGCCTCCCAGGAGCTCTAACCTGGGCAGTATCTTAGGTAAGGAGACAGCAACACCCACCCCAAACAGGGAGTAACTGGGACCCACTGGGACCCAGGAATTCACTCCTGGCCCGGAGCACTGGTTCCTTCCTGTCTGCACCCGAGCATTTCTTGGGCCCCAGCTCTAACCCCAGTAGTAACACCAACCCCACACAGTTCTGAAACAACCAAGATAATAGGAAAACAGGCTCCAGTCAGAGACAGGGCAGGTAGCACTAAGGAGATCCAGATGGCAAAAGGCAAGCACAAGAACATAAGCATCAGCAACCCAGGGTACTTGGCATCATTAGAACCTAGTTCTCCCACACTAGAAAGTCCTGAATTCCCCATATCACCAGGAAAGCAAGATTCAGATTTAAAATCACTTCTAATGATGGCAATAGAGGACTTTAAGAAGGACATAAATAACACTCTCAAAGAATTTGAGGAGAACACAGGTAAACAGATAGAAGCCCTTAAAGAGGAAAACACAAAAAGCCCTTAAAGAATTACAAGAGAACACAACCAAACAGGTGAAGGAATTGAACAAAACTATTGAGGACATAAAAATGGAAGTAGAAACAATAAAGAAATCACAAAGGGAGACTACCCTGGAGATAGAAAACCTAGGAAAAAAATCAGGAGTCATAGATGCAAGCATCACCAACAGAATACAAGAGATAGAAGAGAGAATCTCAGGTGCAGAAGATACAATGGAAAACATTGACACAACTGTCAAAGAAAACACAAAATGCAAAAAGTTCTTAACACAAAACATCCAGGAAATCCAGGACACAATGAGAAGACCAAACCTAAGGATAATAGGTATAGATGAGAGTGAAGATTCCCAACTTAAAGGGCCAATAAATATCTTCAAAAAAATTATAGAAGAAAACTTCCCTAACCTAAAGAACGAGATTCCCATAAACATACAAGAAGCCTACAGAACACCAAATAGACTAGACCAGAAAAGAAACACCTCCTATCACATAATAGTTAAAACACCAAATACACATAACAAAGAAAGAATATTAAATGCAGTAAGGGAAAAAGGCCAAGTAACATATAAAGGCAGACCTATCAGAATTACACCAGACTTCTCAACAGATACTATGAAATCGAGAAGATCCTGGACAGATGTCATACAGACCTTAAGAAAACACAAATGCCAGCCCAGGCTACTCTACCCAGCAAAAACTCTCAATTACCACAGATGGAGAAACCAAGATATTCCATGACAAATCCAAATTTACGCAATATCTTTCCACAATCCCAGCATTACAAAGAATAATAGCAGGAAAGCTTCAATACAAGGAGGGAAATTATATCCTAGAAAAAGCAAGAAAGTAATCCTCTTCCAACAAATCCAAAAGAAGATAGCCTCACAAAGATAACTCCACCACTAATAACAAAAATAACAGGAAGCAACAATCACTGTTCCTTAATATCTCTTAACATCAATGGACTCAATTCCCCAATAAAAAGACATAGGCTAATGGACTGGATACATAAACAGGAGGACCCAGCATTTTGCTGCATACAGAAACCCACCTCAGTGACAAAGATAGACACTACCTTAGAGTAAATGGCTGGAAAACAATTTTTCAAGCAAATGGTCGTAAGAAACAAGCTGGAGTAGCCATTCTAAAACTTCTAGCCCGAGAACACAAAGGAAGGGACTCATGACTCCACCTGTATAGGTAGTTGAGGGTGGCCTTGTCAGGCATCAGTGGAAGTAGAGGGCTTTGGTGCCTGATAGTTTGAATTCCCTAGTGTTGGGGAATTCAAGAGCAGGGAGGCGGGAATGGGAGGATGGTGGGAGCACAGCCTCATAGAAACTTCCAGAATTATATGGATTAGACATGACAGAGACAGGCTGCCAGAAGACTAGATTCCAGAATTCAAACAAAAAAATTATCTTGATACTATAATTTGTCTTGAGGATTGTATATTGCAGAGTACACAGCCTTGGTGTATCTACTCATCAAGCAAGCTGAGCAGACCTGCTCAAACCTCTGATGTCCTGGAATCTCAGCTGAATGCAGTGAAGACACAGAGATCAGAGGCTTATCAATTCCCCCCCCCCCCGCCCCTCTTCTAATATCTCAACGTCTGTAATCAGCTTGAAGAAGTTAATGAAGAGTCGGTGTCCCTATTCCCTGGGCTTGGGGACTGAGGTGGTTAATACTGGGCTGTCTTTCTAGGGGAAAGTAGTGGTTTTGTCAGAACAGGGAGGAATAGCTAGGATTTATTACATAGCTATAACCTATTGGTAGAAATCTGTATAATTGTTATTAAACTGAAGTTATAATTTCTTAAATGGTACAAAATTTACTTTGATTTCAAATTTAAGATTTTCATTGGTATGAGTTCCTTATTGATATAAAAGTGAGATTAATATTGTTACTCTCATAGACATTGTGCCTAAATAACACATTTAGGAATATAAAGCTTAGACCCAGTCCTTCTTTAACTCTTTTAACTGATTCAAGATGGTTAGCCTGTGAGTTAAAAGCCTATAGCAAATTCATGGCTCTGAGTTTATTGTTAGGGTGTTTTCTATATTTTATTTAGAAATAGCTGAGAGGAGTTAACAGACAACAGTCCAGATTGCCTTACATGGATAGTTGGTTTTCAAAACGTCTGAAGTCCACAGAATTGACACTACACACATTTCTGTATTAATGTTCATTTTGATTAGAGACCTGTCTGCTCCTGACAGCTTCCTGTCCTGGATTCTAAGAAGAAATTGAGCATCTTTGGAGTTACTCCAGTTGTGGTGAGATAGCCACTAGGCAAGAATTGCCTCTTTTCATCTACAAACAAACTACTGTCCAGAAAAGGACACACTTGCGGAATAGTTGACTGATTATATCTGCCAAGACAGAGTAATCAGTCCTTAATAATTCTGCATCACTAGGTCTGTCAGATGATCCTGGGCCAGAAGGCTGAAGATCGGATGCTCCAATATTTTGTAGTATGGGGACTGTCCAGGTGTTCAGCGGTCTCTATACTATAAATTGGCTAAGTTTTAGAAGCTATGCTTTGTGCTTCCCATAATTTCAGTTAATTCAGTCATTCTGGATTTTTGACGGGGTTGAAGACTTAGAGTCTCATAGCCAAGCCTGGCTATTTACTTTTAGGGAAAAGATTTGAGAGGATGATTTTCAGCTGACATACATTCTAAAGCCAAGAAAAAAGCCAGGATCAGAACTAAGTCTTTTAGTTAGGAGAGATGACAGAGGTTCTGGTTAGTCAACAAAATGATGGACTGGGTATTAGGTCTATCTTGTACCTTACTGATACAAATTGGTATAGTTATGCTCTAATTGTATTTTGAGAGAAAAGTTTTATTTTAACAGAAAGGGTGATATGTAGGAGGAGCTAAAGTGGGAGGAGTAAGGAGAGGAAGGGGAGGAGTAAGGAGAGGAAGAGGAGGAGTAAGGAGAGGAGGAAGAGGAGCTAGGAGATGAGTGGGGGGGAATCAAAGGGGGGAACATGGAAGCGGATGTTCATGTGTCTCCGCCAGTCAGAGATAGTTGGTATATCTAGGTTGGGTTGGGTTACACTTCTGATTGTATGGGCATCTTGTTATTGAGCATTATCAAACTTATAAAGCCTTTGATTAACATTTAAAAAAAAAGTTACTAATAAAAAAAATGAGGAGGGAGGGTGATGGAATATATGTGACAGAAAATCAGATGAGGAAACTAGCTGGAGGAAGAAAGGGAAGGGGCAGAGGGAAACAAATCAGAACTCTAATGACACATGTATGAGGATGCTATAATAAAACCCAGTTATCTCTCTCTCTCTCTCTCTCTCTCTCTCTCTCTCTCTTTCTCTCTTTCTCTCTCTCTACCTCTATCTCTATCTCTATCTCTATCTCTATCTCTATCTCTATCTCTATCTCTATCTCTATCTCTATCTCTATCTCCTGTCCTGGCCTCTCCTGGTTCCCTGCTTAGGGCTTCATATTGCTGATAAATCTTACCTTTACTTCTCCTTCATGTTTCTATCTATGCCTGGCTGTAATAAAGAATAGAACTACTGATATACTTTTGAGGTCCTCTAGACAAGGCTAATGTATGGGTGCCTCAGCTACCATATTTGATGACTCTGAATCAGCAGAAGTCAGATTTATCACTTCAACTTCTGAAATTGCAGCTATGTTTACTTTGGAGGGGACAGTAACACTGGACAGGCAACTCAGGGTGGTGACTCTTAAAGCAGCAGGTCCAGAAATGGCCTTGGAAAGGGCACTGGTTTCTCTTCTCCCAATGTACACTACTCACTGTAGGTTACACATAAGTTGGGAACTAAATCTCTAGTCCAGGCCTTTATCTCTTGTGGTGGGCAGCTTTGGGGTTGGATCTCTAGGTCTTCATGACAGCAATGGGCTTCATCTATCTATCCTACTGTCAGCTTACTCCTAAATGATTTTAGTGTTATCCCTCAGAGTTGAGGAATGACTGCAAAAATTGAACCCTACCTCTAGGTGGAGACATACCTCAGCTCTCCTCCCTTAAGATCACTCAGTTGGACAGGTCAAGGACCAGGCTAAGGGAGTATCCCAAGGAAGGCAGATCATGTTCTTTTCCTTCCTCTAATCCCTATCCACTAGCCCAGCCCCTCAGCTGCTGTGAGGTTTGGCTGCATCTGCCTGCCTTTCTAGTCCTGGAGCTAACCTCCATGCAGGCTTATCTCAGAGAGCATGGTTTTCACTCTTCTCTTCTCCATACATATCCCCTGGGCAACTGTGAGAATTCCAGATTGCCTGGGCTGGGGCTGGAGTTCAAATTCTAGTCAACTGTCATTAAACTTTTAAAAAAGAAAGGGGGGCAGTGCAGAGGAGATGGCTCCATGTACAAGCATGAGGAACTTGATCACTAGTAAAGCAGGGCACAGCTGCGGGCAGAGGTACAGACAGCTGAGTCTCGGGTTTCTGGACAGCCAGTGAAATCAATCACTTCAAAAAGACACTTTCAAAAAGTAAAGTCGGTAGCAATAATGGAAAACATGGATGAACAGACAAACTAACATATGCATATATGAAAATACACTACAATCTTAAAAGGAAATCCTAGTATTTGTATAAAAAATGAATCTAGAGAAATTAAACTTAGTGAAATAGGCCTAACAAACAAAAATATGGTCTTACTTATATGTGATCTTATTTTTGCATCACAGATATAGAAAGAATGAAAAGATGTTGGTCAAAGGGTACATGTCCAACCAGAGAAGTAAGTTTTGAGATGTACTGTACAGGATGACTAGAGTAAAAAATATATAATGTACTTTATGTTTCAAATATCAAAGTAAAATTCATACCACATTGCAAATATTGATCAAACATTAAATGTCTTCTTAGAGGCCAACCCTCCAGTGTGTGGATTCCGCAGTCTGTCCACTCTGGGATGCTGCACTCCTATCTCCCTAGGAGCATCCCATTTTCTCTACTGACTATCGCCTGCAAGCTTCTGAATAATCAGTTTCTCTCAAGTTAGTGTGATTGTTCTTATTTACTACCACTCCCCCTATACTTCTATTTGCAACACAATTCCTTCTGAGTGCCTACTTTTGCATTTCCACATCTGTCTCTCATGGAACTACACCAATTAAGTTTATGCATCTAAGCCACCAAAACGACACTGAGGCTGGCCAAGAGTTATTTACCTCCTGCTGAGTGAAGCCAGTGGTCATCTCTCAGTTCCTATCTTACTTCCCCAGTAGAAACTTGGGACTCCATAGATCCTACTCTCTCCCCCAAAAAAACACTTCAACCTGACCCACCTTCTCCCCGAAGCACTCCCCCAGAGAGAGCCCTTATTCCTCTCTGTCTGATCTTCCTCAGCTCACAGCTCTGGAGCTCTCGTGACAGCTCACGGCTTCCTGTCTAGTCTTTGCCCCATGGGTTTCACCTCCATTATGTGCTCACCACTCTCAAACTCTGACCTCCTGCTTCGAATTCTTGCTTGGCCTTCAGGCTCATATGCAGTTGCGTATGCAGTGCTCCATTTGTGGCTGGTGATATAACTCAATGATAGGTCACTTGAGTTCCCCTTACTGTTGGTCCAGTGATGCCAAACAAACAGCCTTCTATAGAGATAGCTGACTTAACACATTCATTTGAACATCTATGAGATATCTCAAAGTTAACAAGTCAAAACAGAACCATCATCTTCTCTCACTCTTTTGAGCTGTAATATGCAAATCTTGTACTAAAAAATGTTGATGAACTCTTGGACTCTATCAAAAACAATTACACACACACACACACACACACACACACACACACACACACACACACAAAGATTAATTGGGTGAGATGGTGGGGGATGGAGTTAGCGGTGCTTGAATGTAGACCTGACAGCCTGAGTTCGGTCCCCAGAGCCCTGACAGTAAACCGATGAACTGACTCCAGGGTTGTCATCTCATCCTCACACAAGCATCCCTGCCCCCAAACAAATAGACAAAGAGTAACTGAATATGATGGTTTTCTGAGCTTTACTGCTGTGAAGGGACACAATGACAGTTTCAGAGGGCTTAGTCCATTATCATCATGGAGGAGGCTATAGCAGCAGGCTGGCATACACTGGAGAAGTAGCTGAGAGCTTTTACACCCTGTTCCATAGGCAGCAGGCACAGAGAGAGACACTGGGCCTGGCTTGAGCTCCCAAAATCTCAAAGCTCACCCCAGTGACATAGCTTTCCAACAATGCCACCCATCCCAAACCCTCCCAGTCTACCAACCTGAGGCCAAGCATGTAAATATATATAAAACTAGGGGGATCATTCTCATGCAAACCCCCATGAGGCTGCATGCCTAGAATCCCAACACTAGAAAGGCTAAGGGTAGAGGAATGCCACAAGTTTGAGGCCAGCCTGGGATACATAGTAAGAACAAGCTTAACCTGGGAAAACTCTGTTGAGAGAGCAGATAAGCAATAAACTCCCTAACACACACAATTAAAAACTAGCTGTCAAGAATGTCAGACCCAAAACCAGAAAGACTAGGCATAATGGTTCATACCTTATCTATAATCTTAGGACTCAGGAGGCTAAGGCAGGAGGATTGAGATGAGATTATTGCCAATCAGGGTTACATAGTAAGATTCAGTCTTAACATACACAAAGTTCTAGCAAGCCTAAGATAAAATTCTAATACAGCTATGTAAAAGCATTGGATTAAACATAAAACACATTTATAATGTGGATAAAAATCTTTACAAAGGAACAATAATCTCAAGTACCCCTCTCCCCCAAAAGGAGTGGGGCCTTAACAGTGGCGAATGCTACAAGAACTTCCCAGAGGAAAGGAGAGCAGTGGGGCCAGCAGGTGAAGGAATGCATTGGGAACTGGAGAAGCACAGGACAACACTTTCACATCTGAGCAGATATGCCTGCACACTTAGCAAGCATAGGAGTGGAAGGCAGGGTAAGCCAAGCATCCACATCTACCTCAGAACCCATACAACACATCCACATACTTAGAAACAAAGAAGGAGAGAGCACTTTCCCAGCAGAGTCCTGGATTCCTCAAGAACAAGAGAGGTCAGATTACAACGAAACGACACGACACAGGACCTTCCAACTGCTCAGGTCAACTATCACCTCAGAACTCTACACTCAGCTACCTTTCAAGAATAAGGAAGAGCTGATGATGGCTGGGCTGTAACTCAGTGAACGCCCAAGGCCTGGGTCTAATCACCAGCAGCAGCAACAACAAAAAGCAAGAGTTGAATCAGACAGCTTAGGTAAAGACCAAGAATCTGAAAATCAGAAGTTAATAGACTCCTGAAGTTTGTACTTGAGGACTAGGGCAGCTAACTCAGACTAACGGAGAGACACAGAGACAAGGTCTTATGGTACTGTTTACTCTTTTCCATACTTTTGAAACGTTTTTATAAGTAAACATGTAAGATTTAGAAAAACAGACAAAAATGGGCTTTAAAAAGGAATGAAATTACAGCTAAATAAATTCTTAGTGAAGATTTTAAAAAATTGGTAATAGTAACAGACAAGGCAAGGCGTTCCCTCTCCCACGTGATTGTCACATGCTTATAGCTGCAGCCACGACACCACAAACTCTGCACACGCTCAATGGCACTTCACGTTTGCTAACTTGTCCTAAGGAAATTACCAGAAAAATGAGCAAGAAATTCAAAATGTTCATTACAGCCGAGGATTGGTTAAACAAATTATAATATATCCACATGAATATTACTTCCATATAAAAATAGAGTGGTCAAAAATAATATAAACTAGCTGTTGGCTGAGGCGGCCATCTTCCAGTATTCCCCAAAATGGCAAGCACAAAGAGGGCAGGAGAGGCCTCTGCCTTTAAGCCTTAGCTGTTCCTCTGGACGCATCCATACAGGTTTACAAGAAGGGTGAGAAAGATATCAAGAGAATGGGCACTGTTCAAATGAGTGCCTCAGGAAGGTTACTGTGGCAGAACTAGAAGAGTCTACGGCACCACCCAGCATGCTGCTAGCTAGCAATGTTGTTGTGAACAAGCAAATTTGGGTCAAGACTCTTGCCAAGAGAATTACTGTGCACACTGAGCTTACTGAGCGCTCTAAGAGCTGAGACAGCTCCCTGAAATGGCAGAGGGAAAATGACAGAGAAAACAAAGCCAAAGAAAAGGACACCTGGGCTCAGCTCAACACCCACCGGCCAGCCTCACCCACAGAAGCACACTTCTAGAGAAGGGATCAGCGGGAGACTGAGCCCAGTGCACAAAACAGAGAGAAAAGGCCAGACTGTTACAAATATGTATGTGGGCACATGAAATGAGGACATCTGTGACAAAGACAAATAGCTACATTTTATTACACAAAACAGTCATTCCAAAAGGGAGCTATAGTCTCCATTTAGGAAATTCTCTCTACAAAAACTTAACATCTACACACATTGAAATATTGAGTTATTTTGGTGGTAATATTTTTTGACTAATCAAAACTTTCTAAATTTTCTAAAATAAGCATAAGTATTATAAAAATTTTAACTTTCAAATTTTGAGCCTTTTTTTTCTGTACTAAATGATTTGCTGTTTACTGCTTCCTATAAAATGTGAAACCACAAGTTCTTTAAATTCTAGATTGTCCAATAGTGAGAGACAAGTTTACTTAGCATTTCTGTTATTAGTTAGTTCAAGAAATTAATACTGGCATTTCATCATACACTAAAAATAAAAAACCCATGTAAAAAGCTATAAGCATGGAAAAATATGACTAGCAAAAAGGATATTCATATAATACATTTTTCTTACTTTATTTATTTCTTATTTATATCTTTAATTCTTTTTTTCTGACAGATGTGTAGTGCACATCTTTAATTCCAGTACATAGGAAGCAGAGGCAGAGGCAGGTGGATCTCTGTGAGTTTAAGGCCAGCAAGGTCTATACAGAAAATTTCAGGTTAGCCAGAGCTATATAGCCTGTCTCTAAAATAAAATGTACAGAGTTAGGTAGAAAACTCTGTTTTCTTTGAGAGCAGGTCTGATGATAGCCAGCTGGTCCTGAACTCCCAATCTTCACCTTTTAGCCTCTGGAGTGCTGGGATTATAGGCATGTACCACTATGTCTGAAAATCTCTTCAAATCTTATAACATAGACATGATCTTAAATTTCAAATGAAGCATCTTATTTGTTTAATATTTGAAGATTTTCTGGTACCATATTGAGAAATGCCTCTGTTTAAATGGCCCTTCCACTGTTAAGATGATTTCTTCATAGCCTTTGATGCCAAATCCTTACTAGCAAGAAGTCTTGCACAGTAAGCGTTTATGCGCTGAACTGCTAAACGACCTATGCCTGTTTCTTTCACACATACTTAAAATATTTATCTAAGACATCTTGCTTAACATTCTCCAGTAGCTGTCTTCCACTATTATCTTGTTAGCTGTCTCTTCCTCCACTTTCATTTCAAGCATTCCTTCATGGTTTCTTAAAGTTATAAATTTAAATGTAATCTTGCAGTCGCGTCGCCCCCCGAAGTCTTTGCTTCAAAAATAAAGTCACCCAGGATAGACAACACATAGGGGAGGGGAGGGGTGTTGTATAGCAGTAACACAGGCCATGCCTGTAATTCCAGCTCTTAGAAGGCTGGGGCAGGATGACTGAGTTAAGAGGCTACTCTGGGCTACACAGTGAGACCCTGTCTCAACAAAACAAAACAAAACCCAAAAGCATAGCACCTATAATTATGCACTGTACTTAATAATGATAATAAGTAACTATTACTGGTTTATGTATATCTTAGCCTATACTTTTTATTATTAACATGTATCCCTACTTATAAATAAAAGTTTACTGGAAAATAGTATGCCATATTAGTCCAGTGGCAGCTTCATCCATCTGGTATTTGCCTCATCTCCTAAAAGCATCAAGTGGCCATGTCAAAGGGCTGACCTATACCTTCTAGGTTTGTGTAAATACTGTCCTAAGGATACATTTTGAGAGTGTATCCCCACTAAGCAACACACATGTCTGAAAATAAATACATATTTAATTCTCTACATAATTTGATCAGGTAGGTAGTTTTCGCCTTCATTCGCCTGCAGACAGAGAAGAGAGACCTAACAGGTCTAACACTTGGCAGGGTAAGTGCAGACAGCAGGCGCCAGGACCCATACCACTCCCCTGTTATTTCACTACCTTCGTGTGAGGTTCACTCAAGGTTTGGCTTGTCAACTTTTCCACAGATTTCTGTTGGCTAAGTTAAAATACTGGTTCAACAGAACAAAAGAAAGCACTCCTCGAACTGAGAGAGGATGCGCAGCTGATGAAGGTGTGAGCCCCAGTCTCACGCACTCAGGGTTAGCTACAAGCACCCTTCCTGTTGGAATCTCTACACTCCGAGTTAGCGTACTGTGAGCACTGACCAGGATGTGATCTACTCGGTCTCTCTTCTTCCGTCCAAACTTCATCATCTTCTGCCAGTCTGTTTTGTGGTTTGGCTCCTTCTTAAGACTGAACAGTTTGAGTACTTCAGTTGTTATGAAGTGCTGTTGAAATGAGAGGGAGAAGTAAACCACAGGCACACACATCCTTAGAGTCACGTTTACAACGCCAGAGACAGATTTATGCTCACAGAGTACTTCTGGTTGACGAACACAGCTTTCTTCTACTTAATTCCTCTTACAATATGGAGGGAAAAGCATCTCAAACACTCAGACTGTATTCACTTAACAATTTTGTTTTTATAAAACATATAAAAGTAGAACCAATGGTATATCTTTCAAGAAAAGTCACTTCAGAGTTGAGTTTTTAAAAGAACCACTGTTCTTTCAATAATAAACACTTATGTGTTTATGTGTGCAAGTATTAGCATATTCTCATAGGAGGCCAGAGGAGGGTGCTGGATTCCTTGGGGCTGGAGTTGCAGTCTGTTGTGAGCCACGCAACATGGGTGGGTGCTGGGAACTGAACTTGGGTGCTTTGTAATAGCAGTACACATGTGTAACAGCTCAGCTCTCTCTCCAACATGTCACTGCTCCGAGCTGGGAACTACCACGTGAGCAGCTGGGAGTACTACTGCACTAGAAGAGCACACATCTCCATCTCAAACATTATACAGAAACACTGACAGCACTTCAGGAGGAGGGGAATGGCAAAGTTCTGCTGCTTTGTTTTGGTTTTTGAGGCAGAGTATTATTACTTTGTGGCCCAGGCTGCCCTCAAACTCATTGTAATCCTCCTGCCTCAGCCTGCATATGCTGAGATTATAGACATGTGCCACTATGTGCATCTGTAGCATGGGAATTTAACTATTAACAGTATCTAATCAACCATCCTTAAAAACCCATTTAAAATTAAAAATATTAAAAACTTAAAGTGAGTATGGAGTATGTACTCTATGCTTCATGCATACACAAATGACAGGCAGTATCTAGTCTATGTTTCATGTATATACATATGATGATGGCCTTTATATTATGGCCTTATTTTTAGCTCATTATATTATTAAAAATTTATTTTTTAGCCTAGCAGTGGTGGTGCACGCCTTTAATCCCAGCACTTGGGAGGCAGAGGCAGGCGGATTTCTGAATTCGAGGCCAGCCTGGTCTACAGAATGAGTTCCAGGACAGCCAGAGATATACAGAGAAATCCTGTCTCAAAAAACAAAAAAAAAATTATTTATTATTACTTTTGAAGGTATTTCAATAAGCAATGATCTCAGTGGAGGAGCAAGATACATTTATATGTCAGAATCACTGGACAAGGTTCTCAAACTGCTGATGTGAGCCCCAAATTCTACTACTCTGTCTGTAGACAGGCACATGATGTACTCAAGAGATTTATTAACTTGGATGAGTACAGGGTGTAAAATGTGGAGTGTATTTTGAAAATGTTTCTGTAAAGGATCAGATGTAAGTAGTTCAGGTTCTGCAGGTTGCATGGTCTTCGTCATGTACCTGTCTTCTACTACTAGAGAAGGAAAGCAGTAAACACAAGGAAGTCTGGCTGTGGTCCACCAACACTTGATTTGTAAAGGCTATAACTAGATATGGCCCATGGGCCATAGTATACCAACCTCCAACCACACATAACATAGCTTATAGATAAATTAGTGTCTGCAAGCATAAAATCTTTTTAGAAAACTTTTTATGATAAAGTAAGTTTGAAAAACTCAACTCTTAAACCTCACTGCTCAAGAATAGCCCTGGAATCAACAGTGTTAACAATTGCACAGTTGAGAGCAGCATTTCAGCCTCTTCCCTCTGAAGCTTTTGATGTACACTAACTCTGAAAAGGAAACTTCTGTAGCCAGGCCTGGTGGCTCAAGGCCGTCCGTTCGTTCGTTCGTTCTTTCGTTCGTTATCTCAGCACTTGGGAGTCTCAAAGCCAAAGGACTGTGAGTTCAAGGTCAGCATAGGCCCCATCTCAAATAACACACAACAACAACAAAAACAACAACAAAACTAGCTGACCTAAGAAAACACATGAATATGTATGTAAGACCTGACAGTCCAGTGCTTAAAGGCCAGGAGCCGGTTCACAGTAACCCTCTATCACTGTTGACTCCACGAACAACTAACGACTCATGGTATACAAAGACAGGTGCCCACTTCTATGTCATTTATAGATCTGTATAAATAAATAGGAAACCAAAGGAGAGAACTGAGAGTTTGCAGCTTACCTTGATTTCCTCAAGGTTATTTGGGTTTTTCACACGTCGGAAATAACTAGAATTGATTCTACATGGCTTCATCCAGACAGGCTGGTTCAAGTTGGGATCCTCAGCAAAGATTTCCTCAAAAATCTCTTTTGTTAAATCAAAAACCGCCTTAATAGAGAGAAAAGAAAGGGGAAAGTAGAAAAAAGAAACAAAACAACAGTAATAAAGTGGCTGGGAATCCAAATTTCAGACAATGGGTAAGGAACTAAAGAACAATAGTATTTTGTTACCTGCTTGTAGACTCTTCTACTCGTGCTTCCTATGTCTAGACCTTTACTGGCACAGCCAAGGAACTTGGTGGGAATACTGAGGCCATGAAGGTCCTGACCTAACTCTTTCCATTTCCAAAGCTCCTCTGCTGCATTATGTACAAGGCTTTCGACTTCTTCTGCCGTATGGGGAACTGCCAATAATGTCTCACATGGCTTCTGGGGTGCTCGTTTAGGTTCTGCCATTAGAGGTACAACTGTTTCTTCTGCCTTACTCTTTTGGATCTTGTGAGAAGAGCTCAAACCAAAATCTTCATCAAACCAGTCTTGATCGTCCAATGCGCTCAGGAACTCTCTGCGGATCTCAAGTTCAGCAAGTCTCTTAGCCAGCTCTTCCTGCCCACTGGCACCAAACACTGGGCTCTCCTGTAGAAACAAACATTCAAATAAAAGACCATTTAGTGACTTCACCTTACTTAGCAGTTTTTGAAAGATAAAGCACACCTATTACTTATGTGTTTTAATGTCTCTCTAAGAACTGTAAAATTACAAAATAATGGTCACTGATGAATAAGAAAAACCTATCTTCTTTCCACTCTCTGCTTATATAAACCTAGCCATTAAATTTTATAATAAAATATTTATTCATTAGTTTGTTCTTTCCTTTTACATATCATTAATCATTCTATTTCTGAAGGACTATCACTAAGATTCTGAAATGGGAAATGAAGATTCTTACCTTTGGTGATTATCTGGCTCAAGTTAATCAAAATCATTACTTTCCTTAGTTATCCATGGGCAACCTAAACAAGCTGACAGACTGAGTCTATGTCATAGAGGGTGTGTTTCAGTTTTATCAGAATCATCTCCACAACCGCTAGTCTCTGTAGGGTACCACAAATAGAATAGATAGGTGAAACAGACCTGGGGTGAGAACCACTGGGACGTTCCAAAGACTGTGGACGGAGATATAACATGTGGACTGTATACGGGGGCCATCAATATAGTAGTGTAAAAGAAGTTTCAGTTCCCACAACCTGACAGTGTTCACGACAACCCTATGGTGACTGCTCATGACATAACAGAGGGCAATTATACTTCAGACAGAAAAACAGCTCAAGTACTCTAAAAACAGTATCTAATGAGCAGGAGGCTGGGGAAATATCCACCCCAAATAGAACTAGTGTATGCTACAAAGGAAGGTAATCAGACTCTTCTCTAGATAAATACTCACAGGTCTGGGACACATATCTGGAGAAGAAATCTCTTCTTTTTCATCTTCCAATTCAGGCCTTAAAAAGCAACTTGGAACACTGGGTGATTGGTCCTCAGTATTTTGGGGTGGGTCTTGGGGTGGTACTTTTTTCTGGTCAAGAAACTCCTGATTGCTAAGCTGGATTTTCTCATTTCTAGCCCTTTTGACTTGTTGTAGTTGACTGACTGTGTCTTTCACAAAGACTTGTAACAAACTGTCTGTTAGTAAGCTGACTGTCTCTAGTTGTTGCTTTGACTTTTTTTCTTCACTTATTGATGACTTCAGCTGAGCTTCTAATTGGTTTTTTTCTCTTGTTAAAAGATCCAGAAGAGGGGTAGAAGGCTTTTCTGAAATTTGAGAATAAAAGTTCTCTTCCTTCTCTGCAGGCTGCTGTTGCTTTGATTCTTTAGAACACGTGCTGTCTGAAGTAGTAGCACCTGCAGCAGCAGGAACACTTTCTGTGGCACTGGAAACAAGGACTTGGTTCTCCTTACAAGAAATCAGAGGATCTACTGAAAACTCTTGGTGATCATGGACTTCTAGGATCTCAGAAGTGTCTGTTTCTATATTAAGGCTTCTATCTTTATCTACTGAGGCTTCTGTATTCTGCATACTAGGTAGTGATTTCTCACAAAAATATTCAGCTATATTGTTTTCTCTGTCTTTTAGACATTTTATATCTTTCTGTTCTTGATTATAGGGTTGGTACTGTTCATCTGAGTAAGATTCTTCATCTTCATTTATGTCTATATAGTCATCAAAGTTTTCTAGGAGGTGAGATATTTTTTGAGGAGGAGCAAAAATACCATGCTTGTCTTTGCACACAAAATACACAATCCCATCATATGTCCCATTGTTGTTTCCTTCAGGCTTATCCAGTTCTACTCCAGCCCAAAATCCTTTAGCAAAGTCAGTCTCACCTTTGAACCGAAGAGTACCTGGCTGAACATTGCCAATCAACACCCTATCCCCAATGTGGAAATCTAGTAGCTCCTCTGTGGCAGAAGCTGCAGCCAGGGGGAGGGGCTCAGTACCCCCCTGCTCATGGCCCACGTCGCTGCGCTCCTTGCTCTTCATTAGCTCCGTCGGGGACCTGAGCTCCAGCAGCCTCTCCGAGTGGACACCACTGTGAACAGAGAGGCTTTTCTCACCGAGGCACTCACTGATCTCCTCATCACTTCCAGACCCAGTGGTTCCACTTCTAGAGCTCCTCGTGAGCTGTGACTTCTCTCTGTGAGACTCAGAGTCTTTCCTGAGTGACAATGATGACACCTCAGAGTCATCTTTACTAATCTCATCAGCAGAAATCCCTTTCTTGAAAGAAGACACTTCAAAATCTTCAGAGTAGGATGACTCTTTAGGAACAGAAAGGCGTCCTGACAACGTGGAGTCCCCATTCTCTCTGCATTCTTGTTCAGGAATGCCTCCTGCTGACTGGATGTCTTGACTGCTGCCATCTGTACTTTGATTGGACTGATTCTCTTTCAGTACTTTCTCTTTTTCATGAAACATTTCCGTGGCTGTTTTAACTAAGTCTTGCTGCACATTTGCAGAGTCTGAGGGAAGCTCTTTATCTGACAGGGTTTCAGAGGTCAGGTCTAGTTTCAGTAGGACTTCAGATCCCCCTGACTGCTTACAATAGGGATCTTCAACCTCACTCTTCTCCAGTTTCATGGATTCTATTTCTTGTATTTCTGATTTCTGACTAGAATCTTCAGCCTTAGCCTCTGACACGTCATAAATCTGATCAGGTGCATTTAATTCCTTCACAGGAGATAATGAGGGTGTGCTTTCCAGAGAATCTCTAGACTCTGTCTGCGTTTTTCTTGATGACAGAACTGGAGATGAGGCTTGCAAATGGTCTATCCGGCTGTCCAACTCAACCCCTCTCTTTGCATAGGCAGATAATGACTTTTCTGATATGGCTCTCTCAGAACATGATAATGAAGAATCTTAAAGAAAAAAAAAAGATAAAATTATTTAATCACAATCTTTCAGTTCTGAGACCCAAAATTTATATAAAAGCCAACTCTCAGTTAAGAAAAGCTCTTGTCAATAAATATGATTTGCTCTGTTTATCATATAAGGTTGTTTTTATTTTTTAAAAATCTACTGTATTAAGAATAAATAGAATGTTAAAAATTTTTTAAGTTTGGAATAATTTATAAAGTAACAGGGACTAAGTTTATGACACCATTATTTAACATGATCATTGGGAACACGACCATGGGAAAGCAGGCTATATAAAGAACGTTTTGTCCTCAAGCACAAGAACATGGTGGGGATATATTTCTATTATTCCTCTTAAAAATGAATTTTTGGTGGCCAGAGAGATGGCTTAATTGTTAGGAGAATTTGCTATTCTACTAGAGGACCCAGGTTCATTTCCCAGTACCTACATGGCAACTCAGAACCATCTGTAATTTCAGTTTCAGGGGACCTCATGCCCTCTCCGAAGGCACAAGACACACATGTGGTGCATAGGCATACATGTAGGTAAAACGTCTATACATATACAATAAAAAGTTTTTAAAATGTAATGAATTTTTCTGGAGACCCTAAGTTCTCTAATATGTATGTATATGTGAGAGAAAGAAAAAGAGGGGAGGAGAATGAAAATATGAGATTATTTCTGCAAATTTATGACTTTAAGGGCTAAAGTAGCAAACTAAAAAGAAAGTATGATATAATGAGTTAACAACTCAGGTTTTGTATTCAAATCTCCACTTTACCATTACTGGCAGGAAGGTAGCTTTTATTTGCCTCAATTCAGTTTCTTCATATGATTACATTTTGTTTTCATTTTCTAGTAATTGTTACCTTTGAGCTAAATTGAAAAACTTCCAATTATTTAATCACATTACATAACAGATAAGTAATGGATCGCGGAGGGTCGTAGAGATGTTGATAGTGTGCAGCAGCTTGACTTCCATGCCTCCCTGGTTATCAGGAACGGGGGAATAGAAAGTGTTTAAAAGAATTTAGTGCTGGGGCACAAGTTCCCAAGAGACACTGCACTTGGGATTCTAAGGTAAAATGGTGACCTAAGCCTAAGAGTCTCACTTCAGAATAAGCAACAATCCAGACCCTGTCAGAGAACAGAACAGAGCAAGGAGAAGTGGGAGTACTGAGCATGCTACATAACTGAGGAAACGGACTTTCCCAAATCAAAAAGCT
>NW_021604588.1:1506085-1507774 GCF_004785775.1 Grammomys surdaster
TGTCTGTCTGTCTGTCTGTCTGTCTACCAGCCACATGGGTGCCTGTAGAGTCCAGAAGAGAAGAGTTGGGACCTCTGGAGCTAGAGTTAACAGGTAGTTGAAACCAGTCTGAGATAAGTGCTAGGAACCTAACTTAGAAAAGCATTACATGCTCTTAAGTGCTGAGCCATCTCTGCAGCCCCAGAAATTCACTTCTGTAGAGGTAGAAACACAACTTTGTTCTTTCCAGAACATACCAACATGTTCAGCAATGGATGCCAAGGACCCTCTGGAACGCTCAGACTCTGTTACAGATTTCCAAGTTTTTGCTGTATCAGATCTGAAGTGGAAAAAGTAGTAAGTAAGACGAAATATAATGCAGATACTGTATGACTGACAACATTAAGCAGACATCCTTAGACAAGTCTCCCCTCCTCCCGACAGCAGGTACTTCACACAGCGGCCTGTTTCTGACTCTTGTCACTCTCTGTGGATGAACTCAATGAGACAAGTAGAGACCATCGGGCATCAGATAGCTTACCTTGTCTTTTTAGTTACAAATTCATCTACATTTATAACCAACTTCCTTCCCTGCTGTTAGCTGAAGACAAAAGGCACATCTTTTATTGTCCTTTCCTTGTTTTATATGTATGCCTCAACCATTAAAATTAAAATCAATCACCCTCCCTCCCTTTCTTCTCCAGTGACTTCTTCACATCAGGCCTGTGCTCACCACTGAGCCACACACACAGCCCTTCCTTGTTTACCACCTTCCTTTCCTACAGCTACTGGCCATGCTGTTTGGCTTTTTGCTTATAATAACTTAAATGTTGCTATTTTGTTTTATTTACTACTTGCTTTCCTTTTCTCTCCAAATGCACGCTTTTCCAGCTCTATCTACCCTTTATACCTATGTATATCTAATATTCTCAGAATCTCTCTCCTTGACACTCACACAACTCTATTTGTATGAATCACAACATCTCAAAATTAACATTTAAAACCAACATCCTAAGCGTCCCACAAAAACTTCTTTGCTTTTAGGTTAATGAAAGCCTGGCTCAATTGACTAAGAAATACAGGAGCCCTCGATTTCCTGTTCCCCAGCCAGCACTTTAATTAGACAATACTACTTCTTAGAAATTTCTAAAATATATCTTTTATTTTTATTACTGCTGTTTATTTGAGGCTTGGCTTAGACTGCTTTTATTTTGGCATCTAAGCCTATTTCTTCTAATCTCTCCTCAACATAAGAGTTAGAAAGATCTCTGTGACTACAAGTATCTTCTGATGTTGGAGACTGAACATGGGGCTGCACATTCACCAAATGTGCTGATAGTCTACTGGTGAGCAACGGCCCTGCCTAACTGCTGGTTTAAAAAATATGTAATGCCCTGATTGAGAAAGCCGTTCACTAAGTAATTCATTTACTTACGTGTATCCCAGGCTGACCCTGAGCTTGCTATGTAGAGGGGGTGACTTGAACTTCTCATTTTCCTGCCTTCACTTTCTTAGTGCTGAGATTATAGGAACTGGAGTTACAGATCGTTGTGAGCCACACAATGTGGGTGCTGGGAATTGAACTTGAGTCCTCTACAGGAGCAGTATGTGTTCTGAATTACTGAAAAATCTCCCTAGCCCTTGTTTCCTTCCTTCCTTCCTTCCTTCCTTCCTTCCTTCCTTCCTTCCTTCCTTCCTTCCTTCCTTCCT
>NW_021604588.1:1507784-1514724 GCF_004785775.1 Grammomys surdaster
CCTTCCTTCCTTCCTTCCTTCCTTCCTTCCTTCCTTCCTTCCTTCCTGCCTGCCTGCCAGAAATGTGTGTGGGTGTTTTGCCTGCAATGTACAACTGCTGCAGTGGTTACAGATGTTGGAAGAGTTCATCAGATTGCCTGACCTTAGGTTTGCAGACTGCTGTGAGCTGCCATGTGGGTGCTGAGATTTGAACAGGGTCCTCTAGAAGAGCAGTCAGTACTCTTAAATCTGAGCCATCTCTCTAGCCCCCTAGGTGAGGGGCTGGATCATACATAAGAGTTGCAGTATATATATAAGGGTAACCTGGAGCTCACTATGGAGCCTCGGTTGGTTTAGAACTCATGATCCTTAACCTCCTGAATGCTGGCATTTCAGGCAGGAAACACCACACTCAGCAAAGCATATTAGCTTGTTCCTGTTTTCTTACACCCACGGGGATAAAAATCCAGAGTCTTGTGCATGGTGGGCAAGTGCTCCACCATGAAGCTGTCCCAGCCCTCAGAATACTTTAAGGCACATATCCTCTCACAGTAAAATATGAGCACTAAAACTGAGTGAACAAAGCCTTCCCAGGGTGGCCTTTCCTTACTTCTCCAGTCTCTCCGGACTCCAGCAGTACCTATCATGTGTACCTTTTAGGATGTGCCCACTTGTTTTTTCTCTTCGCCATTCACTCTTCTCTTCCACATATGCTTGTTTCTCAAAAGCCTCTTACCCACTGTCTAAACCATTTAACTGCTATAACTTGACTTTTTAAACTAGTATAATATATATTCTACTAATGCTATCTGGTCCCTTGTATATTTTTTACTGGATGTATAATAGTCTATTACCTGAATAGAACCATAATTTCCTGAGATATTTCACTCATTTTTGGAATTCAAAATTATTTCCAATGTTTCATGAATATAAATGGATGTTATGATAAACACAAAGTTTGCTATAATAAATATACTTAGCACAATAGAGATTTTTGGTATGACATATTTTATCAAGCTAACTGTTTAGACACAGGGTGGTGGAGTTAAAGATTACAGGTATTTTTGCTTTCTAAAACACTGCCTTGTTTTCCAAGGATCTACACTTAACTCTCTGCTCCTGCTGTAGTGCCAAGCCCTGCACTTGCTGCTGCGCCTGGCGCAGGTTAACAATACACACTTCATCATTTACTGTGTACTTGTCATGTGTAACACTTTTATGTCCATAAAAAAAACCAACAGTATTTTTACTTGTATAATTTATTGTTACTTAAAAGATCACTTCTACTTAAAATCTTTCCTTATCTGTTATCAAATAAAGCAGAATATATCTAAGTTTTAAAAGTTCTTACCTGTGTAGTGGATGTGGCTTGATTTTGGGTTTTTCAGAGATGGAGGAGAGAGTTTTAATCTGAAGTTTGGATGTTGGGGATACGTCCAAATCTTGGCTGAGCTCACCTTCAGTTTTCTTAATGAACTCATCATACGTCTAAATTTGGAAAAGTTTGAGAAGTTATTATGCAGAACGTTCTAAAAGGTATTTTAAATCATAAGAATATTTAAAAGTTTTGAATAGCATAATTTAAATATTTAACTAGTAAAAAGACAGAATATAAAGATTCCCTCCTTGCTCCCTGTCATATCTTCACCTCTGTAGAAAATGAAGCAAGAAATTATAATTTCAATAAAAAAATTATGAATAATAATCACCCAGGCATGCTGAAATCTTTAACTTGTTGTATGCTATTTTCTACAGTATACACTATTATTTTATGGCTTTGGGGGGGGGGGGCCGCATGGGGGATTGAGGTTAGTAGCTTTAGCTGATCTGGAAGAGTCCCACCTGCCTCTGCCTCCTCCTAGTGCTGGGACGTTATGTTGTTTTGTTTCTGAGTTTCACTGGCTGTAAACTTCTTAAGAAATAGTACTTGGGGGAGATTGAGTATCATCAATCAGAAGGTCGGAATCACTAACACTGCTGCCTGGTTATTAAAATGTCCACTCTTTACTAACAGCCAGAGCTTCAATACTTTGTAGCTATTACTAGTAATACATTTACGATGGACCCTCTATTACATGTCTCTTCCATTTGGAGGGTAAACTCACTTGTGTAAGTCTACTAGATACAGTAGCTGAAAATAAAAGCTCAGCACTTTTTATTCAGGCTGTAGCTATGTCTGGCCTAAACTAGATTGTCAATAAATCTTTATAGAATGAAAGAATGATGGATGGATCCTTGCTAATTGTCGCAAATTTTTAATGTCTGGGCTAAAATCCCTACTAGACTGGTAGATAACTCTTATCTTCCATATTATCTTCATCAGAATTATCAATATTTTGACAAATTCTAGTATTAATCACTAACTAAATATATATAGCACGCTGGCCCATCTAGATAGGTCTATATAGAAGGTATAGCTACTCAGATCTGAAAGCAATACTGATCTAATTTTAGTTTATTTATTAAATCTGTGACCAATAAAGTCCAATAGATCTTCTTTCATATAAATTGCCATGTATATTTATTTCTCTATGACATAATATGATTTCAAAACTTAAAACACATAATTCTCATTTTTATTCAGCCGTTCAGCCAGATGCTGAATGACATGGATCATATGGTACTTTTTCTAGAGATTTTCCATCAATGGAATATTTTAAAAATTTTTCTAACATTTTTTTGAGACAGGATTTGGTATGTGGCACAGGCTAGGCTCAAACTTGAGATCTTCCTGCCTCAAATTTCTGAATACTAGGACTAAAAACAATGAGCATTTTTCAGCAATACTGTTTATTCTTAATTTATTTCCAGTATTACTTTAATGGCTTAGAGTTGCACCTCCGACGAGATAAAGTGTAGGAGTCATTGTGTCCCTGGACGCCACCTCCACCTCTGAACTCCCCCTGCTCCCCCAAGAGCTCCCAGCACAGCCGCCATGTCTCTGCTGCTGCTTATTCTGACTTCCCTGTAGTGAGGGTTGCACTATATAGCTCAGAATGATCTAGAGCTCACTATGTGGGTCAGGTTGGATTTGAACTCTCATTTCTATTTCAGACTTCTAAGCTGATTATAGGCATGTGTGGCTATCTTAGGGCTGGCTATTTATTATAACTACTCTTCTGACTTCAAAACACTAGTTACCATGCCTGTCACCATATGATGTACCCATGCAAATGGTTATTATTTCCACATTTAATAAAAGACCTATTTTCATGAACAAACATAGAATTTGGAATTAGAAATAAATAAAAATCCTGCCTTCATCATTTATGGGCTGTGTGTCACTGGATCCTTAATCTTATTGAAACTCAGTTTCCTTATCTGTGAAACAGTGGTAATACTCATACTTTTCACTGCTATGAGGATTAAATGAAAATGCATTCAATTATCTGAGTTCCTGTCATATAAAAATAGCCATTTTAGTTTCGTAAGAAAATTAGTCAATGGGTAAAAAGTAAAAGGACAGACAATTTGGTTCAACACAGCAATGCACTTTCTCACACTTGGTAAACTTGAAGGCCTAACAATTTCAAATGGCAGAAGCTGGACAGCTTTCTCTGGTGGTGATGTGAGAACAGACTGTCATAACAGCAGGAGTTCCGATGGATTTGATGAATACCACGACTTAGGACAACTAGGCTAGGGCACCAGAGACAGGCTGTAGGGAGGCTGAGGGAAGGAAAGAATGGAAATAAAAGAAAGGTAAAAGAGGCATGGAAAAAGGGGAAGAGGGAAAGGGAGACAGACAGACAGACAGACAGACAGACACAGAGATGAGATATGTAGAAAATTCAGCCAGAGGCAGTAATAACTAAGAGACTCTGCAGATAATACAGATAAGGGGCCTGAGAACTTGAGCCAGGGCCCTAGACGAACGGAAATGGGAGTGGAAGAGAACAAAGTGGACCGTGGTAGAAGAGCAACCAGGGAACCAGCCCATAGGAGGAGACAGAAAGAGGACATCAGCAAAACCAGACAGTGTCAGGCAGACTATGGAATGCTGTAGAGCTTAGGAGGGAAGCAACCTGCAGCCAGAATTAGGAGCTGCCCTAAATTCAAATTAGCCCAAGGGTTGTGTGGCCTCCTTGCTAGAACAGAAGGGCAACAACAATCTTGATCCATCCATCTTAATGTTTTTTAAGAGATTACAGATAATCTTTATCATTACCATAATCTTTTCAAGACATAGATTTCTCTGTATAGCTCTGGCTGTTCTGGGACTCGCTCTGTAGACCAGACTGGACTTGAACTCACAGAGATCCACCTGTTTCTGCCTCCGGAGTGCTGGGATTAAAGGCGTACATCACCACTGCCTGGCCAATACGATCATCAGATATTTTTTTACTTTAATATTTAGTATTTAGTGTAATACTTTAGATATCTTCGGATTTGTTTTTAAAGATGATAAAATGTGACACTATATATAACTACTTTACTAGCAGTAAATGCCCGAGCTTCTCTTACGAACAAACCTTGGCCGCCAACCCGTCTGCCCGCCTCACCTCCAGCTGTCTGAGCAGACTGGCTTCTTGTGCTTTTAGTCTTTCCTTTTGTCTTTTTCTCTGCTCCTTCTTCAGCTGCTCCACAACTGACTTTCTCTTGCGCAGCTCATCCTTCAGAGCTCGGATCCTCCCTTCAATGTCGCTCTGGTCAGATGTAGTTTCTGAAAGAAAAAAAACTAACTCAGTAACTAATAAAGAAAGCCTACAATGCTTTCAGTTAATATTTAAAATTTAAAAATTTGAGCTTCTGAAAAACGTTATTAATAAAATGCATGCTTGCTTTCCCAAGGATCTTCCTTTCGCTTCAGTCTTCCTAATTATCTTTCTAATTTCTAATGGTACTATTCGTTTGTTTTTATTTATAATTATTGTAAAAATGAGTATGTGTGTGTATGATGTGTGTGCATGAGTGTGGATATATGTGTGGAGGCCAGGGGACAACTTTTGGGAGTTGACTCTCTCCTACTGTAAGTTCCGGGGTGAACTCAGGTTGTCAGGCTTGTGAAGCAAGGATTCTTAACTACTGAGAAATCCTGTCAGCTCACTAGTTGAAGTGTAAGTAGATTTTGAAAAACCCTATCTTAGCAAGATACATAGTTAAAGTTTACATTTTTATGTTAGAAAAATTTGTACTTTCTGTAAAAGATTATTTCTAGTAGCAAGATGTTCATATAACTGTATAACTGTCCTTCTTAGATATTAATATTAATACATGCTGTTATATTTTTAAAGTGAAATTAGGAAAAAATAAAATTTACATTTTTGAACTGTGAATCATTAACTGAAGTCTTATCATCACATAAAATAAAGAAAAATATGCCCTACTGTTTCTTTAAAAGGTTTAAAAATTACTAAAGTAAAACTGATTAAAATTTCTTTCTCCCCAGTATTTTATTTCTGCACATGAGAGGCCTAGCTATGGTCGCATCCCAGGAATACTCTGCATTACAACCTGTCATACAGAGCTTATGGAGACAAACAGGTGTTCAAAGCCACTGCTTATAGTGAGGATTCCCACACTCTTAGAATCACACACTGGTGGCATTTCTATACACCTCAGTACTCTCACACTGGAAACCTCAGACTCAGATGTGTGTTGTTTCATCTTGAAACAAGGTTATCTCAGATTAAATTACCTAAGAAACCATCGATCGAAATGCAATAAGAGTACTATCTCTTTAAAATGGTGTGATCCTAATATCTGGGCTACAAAGAAAAGCCGAGTTCCCATGATCTCTCAGCACTGACTTAACATATACTAAAACAAGCAGTGACAGGAGGAGGGCATCTGAGCATCTTTTTTACGTGCTTCCTCTTGTGGAAAAATAAGTGGCTTTAGGTTGAAAGCTCTAAGCACTTCAGGCTTTATGTTCATTTGCTGCAGTCTGTGTTAAAGGAATCATCTTTCCTAATATCCACTTCTCTGGCCTGATGAGTTATATGTTTCTAAGCCAAGAGTGGTGGCACATGCCTGTAATTCCATCCCTGGGGAGGTACAAGGAGGCCAGCCTGACCTACATGAGATCTGTCTCGAAAAACTAAGAGTTAAGCCAGGTGTAGTGGTGTACACCTTTAATCCCAGCACTCAGGAGGCAAAAGCAGACTGGTCTCTATGAGTTTGAGTCCAGACTGAACCATAGAGTGAGTTCTAGGACAACCAGAGCTACATAGTGAGACCCTGACTTGAAAACAAAACAACAACAAACAAAACCCCCAAGAGTTATTTATGTGCCTTTTGAAACTTGAGATGTTACCTTGTTAAGTGTAGGAGACCACATGTAAACTTTGCCTTCTGCATGATTTTTAATCAATGTATTTTTAAAACTGAATGTCAGCTATGATCCTATAATAAAATTATTTTTACAATCTATGGTTATGAAGAATTAATAGCAGTTGATGAAAAACTTGGAGTTTTTAGATGAAAGAATTGGAAAAGATTTTTATTTTCAACTACTGAAATAACTAAAAGCAAACAACTGAAAGATGGTCCTGGTGACAGTGAATGATCTCCTCAGTCTAGGACTGTGTACAGTCCTCAGCACTCTCACTGTACTCTCACAGAAGCCGACGAGGCATGGTCGGAAGTCCAGCAACTCTCTGGGTGCATATTATTCTTATGGACTGCTCTGCCATAAATACTTTTTGAAGGGCTGGAGAGATGGCTCAGTGGTTAAGAGCACTGACTGCTCTTCCAGAGGTCCTGAGTTCAAATCCCAGCAACCACATGGTGGCTCACAACCATCGGTAATGAGATTGGATGCCCTCTTCTGGTGTGTCTGAAGACAGCGATAGTGTACTCATAAATAAAATAAATAAATAAATCTTTAAAAAAAAATACTTTTTGAAAAGAGGATATGGGGAACGGTGGGCACGCATGGAGGTGAGCAGAGTCTGGGGAGCGGTGGGCACGCATGGAGGTGAGCAGAGTCTGGGGAAGCGGTGGGCACGCGTGGAGGTGA
>NW_021604588.1:1514734-1593236 GCF_004785775.1 Grammomys surdaster
GGTGAGCAGAGTCTGGGGAAGCGGTGGGCACGCGTGGAGGTGAGCAGGGTCTGGACAGACAGGTTGCTTCAAGTTGTATCAACTTGATTTCTCCCTTCATTCACAGTTATTGGCTAATTCCACATTAAAACTTACAACTCTTTCAAATACTGTTTATAACAATGTTCTCCTGAAGAGCTACATCTTATATATAATTCAAAATCTCACTATTTTTCTAAAATTGTTTTTTTAAACTTAAGTTCTAGCAATAAAACTCTCACAATACTATCATTATCTATAACATATAACTCATGCAAAAGTGGTGAAAACTTAATCTTCTTGCTTCCAGTGGAAAAAAGAATCCAGTATGGGAAACAAACTTGAAGAAAGTTGTAAGTAACAGCTCCAAAGTAGGAATGCATGTTTCTAAGTGCATATGAAGCTTATGTCTACTAAATACACTCTATCAAAATAAGTCTGCACTAGAACATGCAAAACAAACTTATACAACTACTAGTAGCTATACAAAAATAAAAATATAATAATTTTCAATGTTTGACCTGATAATTCTATTTCTATAAATCAGATTTCTAAAATGTTGTATATATTTCTTAAAGCATTATTTACAACTGTGAACATTTAAGAATATCTAGATAACAATCATCAGGAAAATAGCTGAATTATGGTATATTATCTACCTTTTAAAAATGTGTGTATGTGGGGTTCATATATGTATGTGTGGGTTCATATGTGTGTGTTGGAGGGGAGAGTTCATATGTGTGTGGGTGTATACATGGATGTGTTTGGTGGAGGCCAGGGATCAACCTTGGGTGTTTTTCTTTAGGCTTATCTGACTTGTTTTCTGAGACATGGGTTCTCCACAAACAGGCTAGTCTAGCTGGCAAACAAGCTGCAAGCATCTGCCTACCTCCACTTCCCCTGGACTAATCTTACAAGCTCACACCACTATGCCCAGTTTCCCTTCTGCATGGAGTCTAGGAGCTGAACCAAGGTCTTCATACTTGCAACAAGTACTTCCCTTATTAGACTACTTCCCCTGTCCACCTCCTCTCACAGAAACAACTAAACATCTTAACTTTAAAAAACAAACAAACAAACAAACAACAAAAGCCCCCAAAACAAAACCAACAAAACAAAAAACGAATGTCTTTAAGAATGAGCTCAAATGGCTATATATGCTTATCAATATAATTAATATGGCAATACTCAATATTACATTCATCTTCCTCATAATTCTAATAAACACAGCACTTTCCCTTTAGATATGCTTCCCAAGACCAACAAACTCCTGATGCCTTGCAAGGTAGAAGCTTTCAGTCTTTCAAAATCAACATCCAATAGAGACATGAACAGGGAGAGAGATATATATAAAAACAAAACAAACAAACAAACAAAAACCCAGAATGTTCCCATTGCCATCCACAGGCTATTGTTTCTCTACATGGCTCCCTTGAGATTTCTGCTATCCTGTCCCAAAACCTTCTAACCTCATGGTTACTAATAACTCATTGAGAAAATGAATAAACACCCAGCATACAATCAACAGTACCTATGAGGCACTGGTATTGCAAATGGTGAGAAAACATAGAACCTGCTGCCAGGAGTTCAATCCACACCTGGTAGGCCCAGCTGCTCTACCAGCTGTGCTGTGCAAACACAGCACACTGAAGTACAGAGTGCTGTAGAGACACACAGCCACTGTCGGACATGGACAGATGGAAAGAAATTTTTGGAGAAATAAATGTCTACTAACACAAGAGAATAAAGTTAGCTACAATTTGTGGAATCAAGTATATAATTATCAATGATGATCACTGAGCTATATGAGTTCATCCTGGCCATACAAAGCAATAAAGGATAACAGAGTGCTAGCATGTGGTCAGAAAAAGCTTATTAAAGGTGAACTCAAAACCAAAAGAAGAAACTCATTGCAGCCTTACCTGACTGTGTCATAGACAGTGACTCATCTGACCAACTGTAACAGGGCTGGTGAAACTTGACAGGCTGATGACAGTGTCCTTCAGTCCTATGACTTGCTTTGCTAGACTCTTGCTTTGACACAGATAAGCAACTTTTGAGAGGCGACTGTTCAAACAGAAAGGCAAACAGGAATTATTTTGTCATACAACAGAACTTATATTTTAAATCTGAGATACGACCAAGTACAGATAGCAATTACAACTTTTTAAAATGTATTTCTTTATTATCTGTATGGTGGTGTACCATGTGCCTAGCTAGGGCCTACAGAGGCCAGCAAGGGTGTGGAATCCCCTACAACTACAGCTACTGTCATGTGGGTGCTCTTAACCTCTGAGTCATCTTTCCAGCCCCCAATTACATTTTAAGTAACTATTTTTAAAGTATATTTTATAACATTTTTATATCAAATAATCAAATTTAATAATTTATATAATAATTGAATATATTAAATTTTAGTACAACTTTATAATTTCACAAAAGGGAAAAAAATAGTTTATTAAAAACATTATTGGAAACAACCTAGATGTCCCTCAACTGAAGAATGGATAAAGAAAATGTGGTACATCTACATAACGGAATACTATGCAGCTATTTAAAACAAAGACATCATGACTTTTGCAGGCAAATGGGTGGAACTTGAGAATACCATCCTGAGTGAGGTAACCCAGACCCAAAAGGACATGCATGCTATGTACTCATTTACAGGTAGATATTAGCTATAGGATAAAGGATACCCACATTACACTCCTCAGACCCAAAGAAGCTACACAAGAAGGAAGGCCCGAGTGAGGGTCCGTGAATCTAACCTAGAAGACGGACTATAACAGCTGCAGGATGCAGACTGAGGGAGGAAACGGGATGGGAGAGGGGACGGAGGGTCAGGCTCAGGTGTGGAGAGGGACAGGAGGGATGGCCAGATGGCCATGAGAATGATGGAAATCTGCAACTAGCAGGGGTGGGAGGCATCTCCAGGAAGAGACTGAGACCTAGATAGGGGAGGCACCCAAGATCAATAGGAGCATCCTTAGCTGAGACTCATAGCATAGGGGAGATGACTGGCCCTGAAGAGGCCAACTCCTGTAGCCAAGGCAAGAAACCCAGTTGAGCGACAGGGATACCAACCCACCCACAAAACTTTCAAGCCAAAACCTACCTTGTCTATAAGAAATGGAGCAGACACTGAGGGACTGACCAACCAATAAGCAGCCCAACTAGAGACCCATCCCATGAGCAAACACACACCAATCCCTCTGACACTATTAATGTTACTATGTCATGCTTGCAGACAGGAGCCTAGTATGGCTGTCTTCTGAGAGCTCCACCCAGCAGCTGAACCAGATGTAGAGACCCACAGCCAAACATTGGATGGAGGCTGGGGACTCCCATGGGAGAGTTAGGGGAAGGATTGAGGGCCCTAAAGGCGATAAGAACTCCACAGGCAGATCAACAGAGTCAACTAACTTGGACCCTTGGGGCTCTCAGAGTCTGAACCAGCAACCAAAGAACATACACAGGCTAGCCCTAGGCCTCACCACATATATGTAACATCTTGATCTTCATGTGAACCTCCAAAACTGGAGTGGGGGCTGTCCCAAAAGCTGTTGCCTGGCTGTAAGATATGTTGTTCTAGCTGGGATGTCTTGTCTGGCCTCAGTGGAAAAGGATATGCCTAGCTCCACAGAGACTTGATGTTCCAGGATGGAGGGGGAGATACACAGTGGGGACACCATCCTCTCAGAGGAGAAAAGGGGATGGAGGAAGGATTGTGGGAGGGTGTGACTAGCAGCGGGGTGGGCAGCAATCAGGATATTAAGTGAATAAAAAAAAAAACCCTTTTCTTTTTCTTCTTCTTTAATGTAATTTCTTGATTAGCATAAGAATACTGGGTTTCATTATATTTTAATTATAATTGCATTATAATTCATTATAATTACATTAAGTTTATATATATTCTATATTATATATAAAATTTAAGTTAGGTTCTCATTCTGAAGACCAGGTCTGAAGACCAGGGCTGCTCTTGCAGAGGACCTAGATTCAAATCCTAGCATCCACATGGTGGCTCATCACCATTTGTAACTGCTGTTTCAGGATCCAATGTCCTTATGGTGCACAGACAAACTTGCTGGCCAGACACTCATATACACAAAATAAAATAACAATTCTAAAACAAAATTCTAACTACAGACGTTCCTATCCATATTTTTTAAATTAAGGAGGTTTTGACGTGGGTCAGTAAAATGGCTCAGCAGATTAAAGCACTTGTTGCCAATCCTACAGCCTGTGTTCAACTGCCGGAATCCACGGGGTTCACGGAAGCACTGACTCCTACAAGTTTCTTCTGACTTTTACACACAGAAACATACACACCAGCACATATGTAACTTTTTCAATAAAAAAGCTTTACTATTATATTTGTTAGTGTTTTGTATTGCTATGCTCATGTCTTAACCTTGTAGAAATCAGTTTTAAAAACAGGTGAGTTTCTATCTTGAGTTTTTTATCTTTCTATGAAATATAGAATAAAAGAATATTATTATTCTAATAATGCCCAGTGTAATGATAATTGAAAACCATTCATTTCAGATATTTTAAAGTGACATAATCATCACTCTAACTCTATGAACTAGCAGTTACTAACTAAAGTATAGCAAGGGCACTTTGGCATGTTTTAAAGATCTTATGCTTTTTAAGACAAAGCAGATTTGTAAAAGAACTTGTCATGTTTGCACAAATAATCATTACTCTGTGTATGTATGCATGTATATGTATGTTCATGCACAAGCACACACACATATACGCATGCACATGTGTGTGTGTATGTGTGTGTATGCACCACGTGCTAGTCAGAGGAAAACTTGTAGGAGTTAGTTGTCTCTATTCTGAGAATCAAAGCCAGGCCATCAAACTTGGCAGTTAAGGTCCTTATCACCCACCTACTGATCCTGTTACAGACTTCAAAAATCTCTGCTTGTGCCGTGCATTGGTGGCACACGCCTTTAATCCCAGCACTTGGGAGGTAGAGGCAGGCGGATTTCTGAGTTCGAGGCCAGCCTTGTCTACAGAGTGAGTTCCAGGACAGCCAGGACTAAACAGAGAAACCCTGTCTCGAAAAAAAAAAAAAAAATCCCTGCTTGTGTTCACTGGTTTCTATGTCAACTTGACACAACCTAGAAGCATCTGAGAGAAGGCAACCTCAATGGAGAAAATGCTGCCATATGAGAGGGCTGTATGAAAGCTTGTAGGGCATTTTCTTAATTAGTGATCGATGGGGAAGGGCCCAGATCACTGGTACTTACCCTGGGCTGATTGTCCTGAGTTCAGAAAGAAAGCAGGTGGAGCAAGCCAGTAAGCAGCACCCTCCATGGCCTCTGCAGCAGCTCCTGCCTCCAGGTTCCTGCCCTGTTTGAGTTCCTGCTCTGACTTCCTTAGATGATGAACAGTGATGTGGAAGTATGAGCCAAATAAACCTTTTCCTCTCCAACTTCCTTTTGGTCATTGGTGTTTCATTGCAGCAACAGTAACTCTAATTAGGGCACTATCTCTTTCATATTATTAGACTTGACAGAGTATAATTTTAACTGCTTAACTAAAGCTAAATTCATATACTTATAAATATAAGCTTATTAAAAGTTTTATTTCTCTCCAAATGTTAAATCCTGATTGTTACAAGCATGGCTGATACTGCTGCCATTAACAGGAATAATATAACTATTAGTAATACTTTCTCAACATATTGTTTTTTCTAAAGAAGTTTTAAAATATAGACATTAACTTACATGTTTACTAGGAGAGGTAGATTCCAGTTCCTGTGAGAAAGCCATTTCCTCAGTAAGTATACTTTGATCTGGACTCCCAGGCTGTGCCTGTACCCTAGACTCAGAAGGTATACATAAATCAGAAGGGCTGCCTAGTTCTTCTGGAATACAACTGTCAGTGTTCCGCGGAGAGTAGGAAGGCATCGGAGATCCCTCTTCACTTGCTATTCCTAGAAACACAGGGTAAAACCAAAAAATGTCCAATCTTTGTCAATAAAGAAGTTAAACTTGTTACATTTTAGACTTGTTCTCGGCGTAAAAACCACATTATTTACCATTATTTAACAGTCTGTTCACTGGCAATTTTGGCTGACACCATCTGAAAGCAGACCTTCACCATGTATACCCAGTGACGATGACTGACTAAATATGAGAGTGCACAGCAGTTATAACTCACAAACTGGAAACTGCTTCTGTCTCTTTGGAAAATATTTTAGTGCTTTTTGAAAAGATGAAGCAAATACTTTATGACCTAAAACTTTTACTCCTAGGTTATATTCCTAGGACAACTGGAAGTGCTAACTCATTATAGGTGTAAGCAATGGGCTGCAACCAGCAGCGTTCAGAACAGACAACATCAAAGATAAATATTTTGGTTAAGCAAAGAGTCTGAAACCTTCTGCTATACTATACGTAGACACATGATATATGCGTCTACATATGCACTCTACCTAACTATGCTAAAGATATCTATGACACTGTCTATAACAGAAATACTAAGTAAAAAATTTCTATCAGTTAGGTAAAATGATATCTTGAACACACTTTTTCTTGTCTTTCTTTTTGAAACAGGATCCCTTTATGCAGTCCTGGCTGTCCTAGAACTCAAAAACTGCAGACCAGACAGGCCTTGAACTCACAAAAATCCTCTTGCCTCTGCCTCGAAGTGCTGTGATTAAAGGCACCACGCTTGGCTGGTACAGATCTTTCATGCTGTCAGGTGTGGACTCAGCACTTCACTGTTTCCTCCTATACAGCTGTTGGAGAGTGCCTTTTGTCTCTGTAAGTCTGAAAAGTTGCTTGTGTCATGTTAACCTTCCATAAATGCATGGGTGTTTCTTGGGTTCTCTGTTCACAGTCTATTTCCATCTCTATGTAACTATCACATTGTTTAAATTGTTGCACATTTAAAAGTCTTGGTATACGGTGAAATTGGTTCCACCTGTTATGGTTCTTCTTTACCAGGGTCTTGCTCTTTTGACCTTTTGTTCATAAAAATTAATGGAGGTCATCAAAACCCTTTTCAGAAGCCTCGGTGGGCCTCAGATCTAAATGGCCCTGGCTCTAGAGATGAGTTCAAAGAAAATAAATATCGTATGACACTGGGTTCATTTGTAATGGGAAACTGTTTTACTGTTTAACATCTCCTAACAAAGCTCTACATTTTCCTTCCCAAAGATCTTGTATTATTAACCTTGTATGAAAGTACTTCATATTTTTGTTTGTTTGTTTGTTTGTTTAGAGACAGGTTCTCCTTATTTTGGTCTCAGACTCTGTAGTTTAAGCTGGCTTCAAAGTCACAATTCTCCCTACCTCAATTTACTGAGTATTGGGGTTATAAGTATGTTCCACCATGCCTAATTCTACTTGTAACTTTTTAAGTAAAAATTTACTAGGCATATTATACACAATGCAGTCTTATATCTCCATATTTGTATATAATGTATCAGATTCACCTATTGTCCTCTCTTGTCCCCTTCCCACTCTTCCAGATCCTTTCTCTTTCCTACTTTCAAATAATTCTTCAAAGACTTGTGTATGTGAGTGTGTGTGTGTGTGTGTGTGTGTATGCACAAGGAATCCAGAAGAGGGCACTGGGTCCCCTGGAGCTGGAGTTACAGGTAGTTACAAGACACCTGACACAGATGCTAGGAACCAAACAAGTCCCCGAAGGGTGGGAAGCACCTTAAACACTGAGCCATTTCCCCAGCACTGCTCCTACCCTGCCCCTTTGAAGTGATTCTATTTAATATGACAAGGGCTGCATGCAGAAGCATGAATAAGTGGGTTGTTGTTGATTGATCTGGTTGGCTTTTCAGTCAGGGTTTCTGACAGCCCAAGCTGGCTTCAAATTTACTGTTAGACTGAGAATGACCTTGAACTTCTAATCTTCCTGCCTCCGATTTGGAGGCAATCCTGTGCCATCACATCCGGGTGGTGGGGGAGGAATGCAGGGCTTAACACACTCTAGACAAACATTCCAGCATCTGATTTACATCTCCAACCCAAAACAACTGGGTTTCATCATTTGGTTCTCTAACTAGTGATCTTGCTAAACTCACTCATTATTCTAACAAAGTGCAGATTCTGGGTTTTCCTGTGTGTGACGGAGGGGTATTTGTGTACATGAATGTGCGATTATATGTGCCTATGTACACGTGTGGAAGTCAGGAAAGGTCAAGTGTCCTGCTCTATCATTCTCTACCTCAGTCCTTTGAGACAGTCTCTCACTGACCCTGGAGCTGGCAGACTCTGCCCCATATTCAGAGGTTACAAGCAGAGAGGATGCTTGCCTAGCTTTTTACAGGTACTTAAAGGTTCCTACACTTGTGAAACAAGCACTCTTACCTAATGCTCCACCTCTCCAGTACCAAATTCTGGGTTTTCTATGTGTATTCCTTTATTAACTGTAAGTAATAGAATTCTGTGTCTTCCACTCCCTTCTTACAGCTTTTACTTTTTTTTTTCAAGCCTTATTGAACTCTCTAGAACCTTCATATAATGCTTAATAAACATTTTCAAGGGGAAAGTAATCTGTTTTAATACTAAGTATTATATCTGTTTTAAGTCTGGGTTTTGTTGTTCTGTTTTGCTGGTTAAAGACAGTTTCTTTCCATGTGTACTTTGATCTAAGGTTTACATATGTGATCCTAAGTCTTTTTCTGAATCCACTCAAATGACTGTAATTTTTCCTCTTTAGATTTGTATGTATAGTATTTAGGACAAAAAAGAACGTTTTTTTTTTCCTTTCTCATGTTATTCTCTTATGGATTTAGCATTGAAGTTATATACTAATATCATAAAGTGAGATGAAAAATGTATCTCTTTTTGCCTTCTGTGGAAAATAAAGAATTAAACACCCAAGTTTTCCTGGTTTGAACATCTATTGAGCTTTGACAAGTTGAATTTAAAAAAAAACCAACTTCACATTTACCTTTTCAAGAAGTTACTTAGTGTCTTATAAGTTGTGCACCCGTGCAGCTTCACTGCCTTCTTCGCTTTCAACCATTCCCACCCAAAAATCAGTAAATAAGCTAGGCTAGGCTTTAGTTTGTATTCATTACCTTTCTGCTCTGTTCGCTGGCTCTCCAGTTCTTTCTTAGGAGTTTTGGGTTTTACTAGTTCTTTGTCCCAGGCAGCCAAAGCTTGTTTTTCCATCTGTTGGATTTCTGCTTCTTCTGCGTCTAGACGCCGCTTCCACTCCAGAAGCTCCTCCGCATGCTGTCGGCGCTGCATTAGCTTCTGTTCTCGCTTTGTCAGAAACCTACAGTCACACCGGGAAGACAGTCAGAAAGCCACCTCTAGGCAGAGGTAACTGAAAGCTGACATTCATGCCTTACCAACAAGCAGGCACTCAGATCATTCTCTCCCTAAGCTTGAAATGACAGACACAAAATGAGCCAACTTATTTTTTTTAATATGAGAAAATTAGTGTTTTCTTACAACAGGTTGTCGGGGTAGTGAAGGAAAGCTAGTGGTAAATTCAGAAAAGAAAATCTAATGGATATTTGAACAAACTTGACTGACGCTGTTATTCAGTAACTTACATACTCCTTTTTCTATAGGTGACTGTTTTTCATAAGAGAGAGAGTATGTAAGAAATTTATCCTAAAAGCTCAGATCAGAAAACACACAAAACTCAAAACAAAACCAAAAGCAACTATAAAAACAAACCCCAAGGTGCCCCAATACCCAAGCAAACAAACAAACAAAAATGATTATACATATTTATATATATCCTCGTTTTATTTTTATTTTCAAATTTAGGCTTTGCTTTTACCTAAGCAATGCAATGTCAGGTGATAGATCTTTCTGTGTATGAGCGCTGAGCACCATTTGATGCACTTGACTGTCTCAATTTAACCTGATTTCTGAAGTTAAATCTTATCTTGGGCCTAAAGGGTTGGGAGAAATTATTGATTTAGGAAAAAAATTTTGGTTAGTCGAGAGCCACTAATTAACTGTCTACATATAGATGCTGTGACTAATACAAGATGAGCAACTTTTATTACTGCTGTTAGCTCTGTAATGATAGCTAACCAAGGAAAAAGTTCTTGCACATCCAACAAGCAATAAAAGGCCAAGAGGAACTGATGCTTCATTCTTAAACAATCATCATGTCATTTAGTGTAGAGACACTAGGGTAAAGTCCATATGACACGTGACAAGAGGCCTCTGGGCTGCTGTTAAACAAACAAAAGAAAAAAAAAGAAAAAAAGCAAACACAACAAACGAAAAGAACAGAGCATGCTCTATCAAAGAGTGCACTGAAAAAGGTGCAGTTACCTGACCAACTGGTTGTAGATATACAGCTGGAATTTGGGATGAAGGTTGGGGAAACAGACACTGAGAGAGGCCCAGTGGTGAGACGTAAAGACAGAGAAGAAGTAGTGAACAGGAGAGCAGTGTCTACAAAATAAGGAGGAAGATTTTAAAACCAAGAGATCAAGAGGCAGGAAGAAGGAAAAGGGGAAAGCAAAGGAGTTGAATGAAGATCTTTTAATATGCATCCTGGATATCGCACGCTGCTGAGTAAGGGAACCTTTCTGTGTGGTACATACAAATACATGGACTGTTATGGATCTTAAAACTGATGGATTTTGAATTAATGTGTCTTCTCAAACATTGCATGCTCATCATCTACATTTTCAGGTAAATTTACTTGTTTATGAGAATATAATGAGAAGAACAGTGTGAGGCTAAATACGTTTTCAAGAAGCTTTAACACTGAGTAAACAATATGGCCTTGATCAGTAACTCTGTACACATATGGAACTTAGAGCAACTGATTTTTGTACCTTTACCTTATTATGTATTTTAGGCTAATTTACTGCATTTGTCTTATTTAACCTTACCATCATGATCTAGCTTGAAAATAAAAGTATAATTCAGCAAACCAATTTATAGAATAATATTTTAGCTTTGACAATATAAACTTTTAACAGAAAGTACTAGAGATATCTTGCTTTAAGTCTAACATAGGGCCACTTAAATAATAATTACAAAAAATCAATACCCATTTTTTGAAATATCAGGATGTACAATTAGGAATAAAGTAAGCTGATCTTAATACAGTCAGCGAAGAATGTTATGAACAGCTCAATTGTAAAGCTAAAGATAAGAAAATTCCTTATGTTAAAGTTTTAAAGGCAGAGGAAGCTCACTCTTCTTCTTTTGAAGTAGTAAACAGATTTCATACATAGGTGAAATGATAAATAAGTCCAGTGAGAGTTGGAAAGTCTAACCCTCTTTGACAGAGCATGCTCCTGTTCACATGCAAACAACGGTGACTTACAGCTAAGGCAACATTTCATTATTGCCTTGGAAGGGCAAGGGTCAATATCAATACATCCCAGAAGGGAGAAAATCTAGGTGTGAATCCAGCCATGGATTTTTGAGGGTAGGGACATTTTTTTTATACATGTCTTAGGCAGTATGTCTGCCCATCCTCTGTTTATTCACACAGTCTCAGACAGTATATCTGTCCGTCACTCTGTTTATTTACACAGTCTGAGACAGTATGTCTGTCCGTCACTCTGTTGATTTTTACACATACACATACATAGTCATTTATCTGGATTGCCTTGATTTTCTGTACTCAACTTTAAGGAAATACATTCCTCCACATTTCAGAAACATACTACAATGTCCCTTGTCATTCTTTATGAATATACAATAAACTTATTTTGATGCTAATTATCAAAATATTATGTAAAATAAAATGCACTTGGTGAAGATTTAAAATTTTATTTATAGCATTCAAACATCACCTGCCCTTTTAAGTGTAAAACTGCTAAATGCATGCATGACCTAGCACAGAAAGTAAAATAGTATTGGAACACACAAGACAACTTTTAAAAAATGTAAAGCTAACATTTTTTGTCTAGTCTCACAAGAGCTGACATTTGTCATTTATTAAAGATCAAACATATTCAAGATCTCTGTTAAAAATTGAAAAGCAAGAGAAATAGCTATTATAAAATGAATAGTTTTAAAAGAGTATAAGAAATTATACATTTGAAACATCTTCCCAGAAACACATTTTCTTATTTAATATGCATATACTATATAACTAAAAGTGCCCCTTAAAGCTTGAAAAAAACTTAAGATCAAAGGGCTAAGTACTCGCCCCCCCTTAGAGCTAGGAATCCTTCAGGATGCTAAACACGTAACCATATGGGAACAACCAAGACACAAGTACTTGGGGTTTAAAGCTAGCATGGGTTATATAATGAGGTAGTTTTTTAAAAGGTCAAGAAAAGTCATCTATTGGAAGTATAAGTTTTACCAAGGGCATTATTATCAGAAACATTAAAGGCCTGAAGTAGTATCATAGTATCATCACTTCAGAAAGTGTCATAAAAACCAATTCAGAAAGTTGACAGTAAACAGTAATATACAATTAATAATAAGTTTTCCCCCAAGGAACTGGAGAGATGCCTCAGTGGTTACGAGCACTTGCTGCCCTGGCAGAGGACCACGTTTGGTTCTCTAAACCCACAAAGCACCTTGAAACTACCTATAATTCCAATTTTAGGCTATCTGATGCCATCTTCTGGCCTCAAAGGGCAACAGTCAAGTATATGGTGTACATACACACATGCAGGCAAAACATTCACACACATGAAATAAAAATCTTTTTTAAAAACTTCTCCCAAATGTTAATTTTATTGGGAAGGATGACTACTCTTAGATGATATCTATACAATATGGCTGTCTTTGCTATCTGCACCATAAATAGCAGTGCTTAGACATACTGTAGTCATGTCAGTTTGTAGTAACTGACTAAAGAGGCCTTAAAGAGGCCTGCAGCATCCCCAGGCATTTGGAGGAAGATATAAAACAGAAAAGAGTGATGCTGGTTGGTTTTCTGTCAATGACACAACTATAGCCTGAGTAATGAGAACCTCAACTAAGAAGGTGCCTCCATCAGACTGGCAGGCCTTTCTTGATGGATGACTGAGATGGGAGGGCCCAACCCACAGTGGGCAATGACACCACCAGGCAGGTGTTCCTGGGCTCTATAAAAAAAGCAAGGTGAGAAAGCCACCACGAGGAAGCCATGGTCTCTGCTTCATCAGTTCCCGCCTGAAGGCCCTGTGCTGGCTTTCCTTTATGACTGACTATAAGCTGTAAGGTGAAATAAACACTTCTCTGTAAAAGTTGCTTTGGGCCATGGAATTTATCATAGCAACTGAATGAAAACTAGGATGATAATAAAAACCTATGACCCATTATTCCTGGAACAATGTAGGAAAGGAACTGCTGTGGTTTGAATATGAAATGTCCACACACTTGTTTTCAGTGTCTGCCCTGGAGCTTGCAGGACTCTTTGAAGGCTATAGAGACTTTAGCAAGCAGGGCTCACCTGCAAGAAGATGGGTAGAACCTCTGAAGATTATACCTGCCTCTGGTGCACCTCTGCTTCCTCTCTGCCACTGTGTAAACAGCTGCCTTGTACTCCTGCCACCACAGACAAGGTTACCTGCCTTGCCTGTGATAATGAACTAAAGTTGCTGAAACCATGAACCCAAACAAACTTCTCTTCCCTTCAGTTGTTTCTATCAGGTATTTTGTCACTACCACGAAAAAAGTAACCAATTTAGGGAGAAAGCATAAAAAACTATTTTAAAAATTCTCCTTAGTGTAACAGATCAAACATAGGGCCTTGCCTGTACAACATTCTACCACTGAGTTACACACTGAGTCTGTCTAGATGTGAAACAGTGTCTTCTGTAGTCCTGGCTGGTTATGGAGCTGTGATCCTTTGGCAGCATCTCCTAAGTGCTGAGATAACAGGCAGGCAAAACCATACCCAATTCAAGAAACTCTTATTTGAAGAAACCTTTAGTTTATCCCATGAGATATTCACATATATGTAACATTCGAACATTCAGTTTATACTACCTTTATCTGTGTAAGTGCAGAGGCCAGAAGAGGATGTCCATGTCTGGCTCTGTTACTCTCTGCCTTACTTCCCTGAAACAGTCTCTCATTGACTCTGGAATAAGGCTATTAGCCAGTGAGCCCCAGCAATTCTCCTGTCTCCACTTCTCACAGCACTAGGGCTACATGTATGTGAGTGGCACTTTTACGTGGGCTCTAGGGATTTGAACTCAGGAACTCATGCTTACATAACAACACTCTTACCTAAAGAGCCATTTACCTTGTCATTCACTCTCTTTAATTTTAAAATTTTGTCTTACGCATGGAAAACTAAGGGGACAAAGGAAGGAGAAAAAGTCCTTTATTCCTGGTGAAAATTGAAAACAAAAATCTCACCAACAAAGTTATGAATCATGTTTATAGTAAAAACACATTTTGACCTCTTTGTGACTTATTTACATGAAAAATTCCTGATTAACCTGTGTTTTTATTGAGCAGCACATGAACACCTTAATGCTCCCCATAAATAACCACTTCATTTCATTTACTAAACAAAAATCCTTGAAATAAAAGTCAAGTGCTTTGAGCTGGGCACGGTGGCATATACCTTTAGTGCTAGCACTCGGGAGGCAGAGGCAGGTCTCTGAGAGTCTGAGGCCAGCCTGGTCTACAGAGCAATTTCAAGGACAGCCAGAGCTACATAGTGAGATCCTCTCTCCAAAACAAAACTAAAATAAGTATAAATATTCCTACCTAATCTTTGAACCTTTTAATGTTAAAGCCAACAAATCATGTATATATTTATTTTGGGTCTCCAAAATTTATATGCATGTGAATGAGTCTTTTAAGAGGCTCCCCACCCTTGCCCTGGGTACATATAACTTAAGCCAGAAAGTCCATCTTCCTTTGTCTTGTTTCTTGTATTTTCTTAAACCATGCTTAAATATTCATTAAAATGTTTTGCTAAGTTCTAACATTACTTCATGAAAGAACTTATATTTATTTACTTGAGGATTTTTGAGTAAAAAGCCAGTGTGGTGGTTTGTATAGGTATGGCCCCCATAGACTCATGTGTTTAAATGCTTGGCCCATAGGGAGTGGCACTATTAGGAAGTGTGGCCTTGCTGGAGGAAGTGTGTCACTGTGGAGGCAAGCTTTCAGGTCTCCTATGTTCAAGCCACATCTAGTGTGACATACAGTCCCCTTCTGCTACCTTTGGATCAAGATACAGAACTCTCAGCTCCTTTGGCCTCTAGCACCATGTCTGCCTGGATGCTGCCATGTTTCCCATCATGATAATAATGGATTAAGTCTCTGAAATTGTAAGCCAGTCCCAATTAAATGTTTGCCTTTATAAGAGTTGTTGTGGTCATGGTGTCTCTTCACAGCAGTAAAACCCTAAACAACGCTTAAAATTTTTTTCAGGTGCAGGGGAGATGGCACAGTGAAGTGTCTGCTGCAGGAGCTGAGAACCTGGGTTTGTATTCTCAGCACTGACATCAAAGTCAGCAATGGTGGTGTACCTGCAACCCAGTGTTGGGGGTACAGACAGGTGAGTCCTGGGAACCTGCTGGCCATCCCATCTAGTTGAAACAGGGAGCTCACAGTCCAGTGAGAGACCCTATTTCAAAAAATTAAGAGGGCCTGCAAGCACGTGCCCCCCCCGCCCCACAAACACATGCACACGCACACACATTTTAGAAGAATATAAAAATAACAAAACACCATGCTCACATGTGTGGCCCTAGCACTCTGGAGTCTGAGATAGGAGAATTCCCAGAAGTTTCAGGCCAATCAAACAAACAAACAAACAAACAAACAAACACAAGCCAGTCCATAACCCAAGAGCATCTCAGCCTCTCTGGTTTCAGCTGAAGAACTCATACCCTCTCACAAAGCTAAAATTGTACTTATTTGACCAAGTCAAAAATGTCACTGAGCCAATGATGAGACATCAGGACAGATCATGTACCCTTTCTTCCTTTCTTTTAATATTATAGTGAATATATTTATACTACTTTGTTTTTGTTTTTTTCCAAATTAAAAAACCCAATTGTATTAAAATGAGAAAAACTGTTCTATAAGTAAGATGCATAGTTAATGGCTGTTAGGTAATCTAGTAATTCTACTAAAAATTTTTTTCTCTCAATCTAATCTGATGAAGTATATCAATGTGATTAAATAGGAAACAAAAAATAATAATTACTTTTCATCCATGCGGCTTCTCATGTTCTTTAGTTTCTGCATGATGCTGCTGGTCTCACTGCTGGAGATAGACACTGGGGAAGGACTGCGGGTCTCCAAGCCAGGTGGATCAGGACTAGCTGCCTTGTTCTCCTCTGCATTGTCATCATCATGAGAGCCCTGCAAACAACACAGAGCAGACGCCACTGGCTTAAAGATCTCAAGGAGATCTTAAACACAGTCCACTTAAGTTTAAACTTAAAACATTTGTAATAATAACTGAAGTCAAGAGATTAATTACTTACAAAACAGAAATCCAGCACATAATTAAAAGCAGTTTGGATAGTAAAATTGCCAGACTGTGGTGGTACATGCCTATAATCCCAGCATTTAGGGGGCAGGTTCAGAAGGATCAGAAATTAGACACCAGCTGGAGTTACCAATAGTGAATTCAAGGCTAGCCTGGTATACACAGTGAGACTCTGCCTCAAAAAATGACCAAATTTTTATGTTATGCATGTTTTACTTCAGAAAGGAAGAAAACGAGAAAGAAAGAGACCTTAAAAATGTTATATATAATAAGTTCTTTTCTTAACTAAGGAAATCCAAAGAACTTGGAAATTTTCTGCCAGTATAATCAAGCACCCAAATGTCCTCTTTGATTTTTAAAGGTTGAAACACTTAAAAGGAATACACAGGGCTGGGGTGTGGCATAGTGGGTGAATGCTTCCTTAGCAAGTGTGAAGGAGGCCCGAGGCTTAATCCCAAACACTGTTTTAAAATAAAAATAAACGGGGTAGTGGTGGCGCACGCCTTTAATCCCAGCACTTGGGAGGCAGAGGCAGAGGCAGGCGGATTTCTGAGTTCGAGGCCAGCCTGGTCTACAGAGTGAGTTCCAGGACAGCCAGGGCTACACAGAGAAACCCTGTCTCGAAAAACCAAAATAAATAAATAAATAAATAAATAAATAAATAAATAAATAAATAAAATAAAAATAAAACAGACACTACTGGTATAAAAAATGTGTATACACACAAAAAATTATCAAAAGATATAAACTGTAAACATACCAGGAAAATACATTTTTAAAATTTTTTATGGAAAACAGTATGTTCACAGATTTTACAAAATTATGGGAAAAACATGGAGGAATTATTGGCTTAAGCAGCACACTGCTTCTAAGAAGCAAAACTTGAAGCCAGGTATGATGGTGCCTACAATCTCAACACTGAGATGGCTGAGGCAGGACTGCCAGCCTTTCGTGGCTAACCTAGGCTATAGAGGAAACTGCACGCCAGCCAGGGCTACATAGCAAGATCCTATCTTTAAAAAAAAGAATACTAAAAACAAACAACAAAACAAACAAAAATCCACAGACAACACAGTGAAATTTAAATAGCTTAATACACCTTTCTCACAAATAGTAAGGTATACTCATTACTTTTTCAAGAAGATAGGTACAGATCATCTGGTCTGCTTAAATTTCATGAAACTACAAACAAAGCAGGTCCCTTCTTTCTCCCTTCTTGCTCCTGAACAAATGAGACCTAAAGTCATTAGACAGAGGAGCACGTTTCCACCTGTGTCTAGGGCCAAGCGTGGGGGCTCAGAAGCTGAGTAGGAGAAAAAGCACACCTAATTGTGGAGCACGGCCTGTGCAGAGGATCTAAGTAAACGGGGCAGCATATTAGTTCATGTGGAAGTGAGTAACCAGCACCAAGTCAGGAGCACAAACACGGTGAACAGTGAGGGCAGCCTTTCCACAGAGAATTTCCTAGCAAATATGCCACAGTCCAACGGAGAAAGAAGATATAGGGAAAAAGAAAATAAACAGGTGTCATGGCCTGAATGGCCTTTGAATACTTAGTTTCCAGGTGGTAAAACTGATTGGGAAGGATTAGGAGGTGTGGCCTTGCTGGAGGAGGTGTGCCATCGGGTGCAGGTTTTTGAGTTTTCAAGAGTTGTGCCATTCCCGGTGTGCTCTTTGCCTCCTACTTGAGGATCAAAATGAACTCTCAGCTGCTCCAGCCAACATGCCTGCTACTTGCTGCCATGATGGACTCCTAACCTTCTGAAACTGACAACCCATTTAAATGCTTTCTTTTGTAAGTTTTATAAGTTTTTATAAGTTTTATAAGTGTTTTGTCACAGCAACAGAAAAGTAGTTTGTTAACACAATAAAGTCTAGTACATACTAATCAAGTGATTTGAGGCACAATGATCAATAATAGGATCAATCAAAATCAAGGTCTACCTGTTGATGGCAATAAATACAACATCACTTACATGATACTCCTACCACAGACACACAATCTGAATCTAATGTCGAAGGAACACCAGACAAAGCCGTTAGGTAATGTTCTACAAAATGACTGGCATATAGTCTCCTATATCAAGGTCAAGAACCTATTCTAGAGTGAAGGAGGAAAAGCAAAAAGATACAAAAACTGCCACTAGCAATTTTGAGCTGATTTGCTGTAAAGAGCACCATTTTGACAAGTGGAGAAACTAAAAAAGACTTGAAGTTAAGTAGTAATAATATATCAGTGTTAATTTGTTGGCTACTTATTATCAAACAACTCAGAAAAATAAATTTATCATGTGCTTAATTTTTTCTGTTAATTTGAGAATGTTTCAAAAATCAAAATAGGAAAAATTAGGAATTTAAAATTTTACATTATTACAAAATCCTGAATATTCCAACACAGTACTGACACTTCACAGTACCTTAAAATAGATGCAAACTTTGCTCTTGCCCAAATATCTCCTTTGAATTTCATGTCATTATAAAATTAAATCTGGATAGCTGAGAGGAATACCATATAATGAGAACAGAGTCTCTCCTTTCAACTTTGAGGAGTAATGACAGATCAGCAAATCCAAGAATTTTGCCCCGCTTTAGTCCATATGAGAAAGAATTTAAAGCTAAAAAAAAGAACAACCGTGTGTTCCTTCCAAAATAACCACATTCCACGAGAAGGTGATTTTCCACTACACACAAAAGCAGGCACACAGGACTTTATCCAAGTAATTATTATATCACACTGAACAAACATACCTATCATTTCAGAATACAAAGTGAGCCAAGATTAACAAACAACAAGGCAAAAAAAATTAATAAAAATTTAATTTAAATTACCAATTTATTCTCCCCGGCAGACTTCAACTTCTCCTGAAGTTTTATGGTGGTCTGACGGATCCGTTCTATCTCCTCCTGCTGCTTAAGAATCAGCTGCCTTTCTTTCCGAGCTGCCTTATTGGCTTCTTGAAGACGTTTTATTTCTGCCTAACATTTAAAGAGTTAGGAAAAGGGGTTGAGATTTGAAAGGATAAGTTCAAAGTAGCATACAGAAAAGAATGACATCAATAGATCACAGATACAATGTACTTCAAATAACAATACCAAAACATTTCAAATTAGTGAAGGAGGGAAAACGTTATAAATAACCCCATCATTCTACAACAGTTTAGGGTGATTTCTTAGCTTTACTAACTCTCGTCAAATTCATCATAGTCCTTTTTAACCTTGCATACCTTTCACATTTTCCCATGTTACTGTATCTTTACGTTTACCTGCTTAGTAGCTACACATCAGCAAGCCAGTTAGTGTAACCACTCTTATACTGTTAAATTCTTAAATCCTAACATTTCTCACTATCCAAAGAATGTTTTAACTCTGTAACTGTTTTATGTTGTGAACTGTTAAGAAGTTCCTAACAGTAGGAAAAGCAACTCAATGGTATCAGTCTATGTCCCTTAATACAGGGTTATGGTTTTGGGTTTTGTTTTGTTTTTAGATTTATTTATTTATTATGTATACAACATTCTGCCTGCATGTATGTCTGCACACCGAGATAGGGCACCAAATCTCATTATAGCCAACTTGAGGTTCCTGGGAATTGAACTCAGGACCTCTGGAAAAGCAGCCAGTGCTCTTAACCTCTGAGCCATTTCTCTACCCACTCAATTTACTAATAAGTATAATAAAGACACTAAAAACCAGTTATCTTCATTATTCTTGTCTGAGAGTTGAGTTTTTTTTAATTATTAGCTATCTGAAAAGTTAACAGTTTAATGTTTAGCACTCTGGATTCATTCTAATTGGCATAAAATACATTTTCACTATTCAAATGACCCAAGTCCTCTTTAGGAGTAGCAAGTGCTCTTAACTGCTGAAGATATGAATAAGCATAGTTTGCCTGTCACTAATTCTTTCAAATAAAAGTGGTATTCTGGAGTGGGGCTGTATCACCAGTCTACAATAAGGAAATGCAAACTGAAAGAACATTTCAATTCCATCCTCAATCCCGACGACTATCATCAAGAAAATAGGACAAGAAAGCTGATGAGGACACAGGAGAAACCATTATACACTATGGGTAGGAATATGAACTGGTGTGACCACTATGGAAATTAGTATGGAGTCTCTTTGAAAACCTAAAAATAGAAATACTAGATGACCCAGTTATACCAGATATAAATACAATTTATATATATAAATTGTGTATATATATATAATATATATATCCAGATAGAAATACAATTCAGCATCTAAATAGGATTATAAAACACTGGAAAGCAGAGATCTCTGCACAGCTATGTTTACTGTTGCACTAGTCACAACAGCCACAATATGAAACCAGCCCAGAGGTCTACCCACAAATTAATGAATAAAAAACATGATACATTTACACCATGTACATTTATCAACTGTAAAGAATAATGAAATTAAGACATTTGAAGGAAACTGGGTGGAACTGAAATTATTATGTTAAATAAAATAAGACAGACTCAATAATTATCAAATTGTGAGTCTATAATGGTTTGAATAGGTTTGGCCCCCATAGACTCATGTGTCTGAATGGTTGGCCGACAGGGAGTGACACTATTAGGAGGTGTGTCCTTGTTAGAATAGGTGTGGTATTGTTGGAGGAAGTGTGTCACTGTAGGAGTCGGCTTTAAGGGCTTGTAGTGCTTAGGCTCCCATCACTGCAGGGAGAAGTCCTTCCTGGCTGCCTTCAGATCAAGATGCAGAACTCTATGCTCCTCCTTCAGCACCATGTTTGCCTGCCTCGATACTGATATGCTCCTGCCATGATGAGAATGGACTGAACCTCTGAAACTGTAAGCCAGCCCCAATTAAATGTTTGCCTTTATAGGAGCTGCTGTGGACATGGTGACTCTTCATAGCAGCAAAACCCTAAGACTTGGTATGTTAATTTTAAGAATTTAATGGAACACACAAATTTAAAAAGACAAAAACACTTGGCTAGTTCAATTTCCAATTCAAATAACTGCACGAAAACTTTTCCATTCATTAATCACTGTAGTCTGCTAGCCAAAGCAGGGCGCTAAGTGGGAGCTTTACATTTTTGTTAAACACAGTATTAGATACATGAATGTAAGGGTCACAATCATAAGATTATCATTTTTACCACTTCATTAGGGCTTTGTTAATCAAAATTTACTTTTTTAACTGTACATGCATGGAAGTAAAGAATATGACTTATCAGTTCAATCTGATAGCCCCAATTTGTGCTAGGGCACTGGTTTGTGCTTGAATTTCTGAAGCATATAACATATAACAACTAACTCAAAGACTTTTCCAGGGAATCCAAAGAGAGGAGGGGATGTGAATCTTCTGTTGTCCTTGGGTAGGTGTCGCCTAAAGATCCATGTATTAGAAGGCCAGTCTCCGGCTTGTGGAGTGATTGGGCAGTGGTAGACTCTTACGTGGAACTTAGACTGGGGTCATGACTAGTCTGTTCTTTTCTCTTTCTTTACTTCCTAGCTACCAAGAGCTTCCCATCCCTCAAGATTTTGTGATCCTGGCATAACACTAACTAACTTACAGGTCTAACAGCAACTGGATCAATCAACCATGTACTGAAACCTCTCAAATATAACCAAAATAAACCCCTTTCTTCACCTTAGATATTCATTATGGCAACAGAAAGTTAACACATTTCCTATAATAAGTAATATAATCAGTGATGACATTCCTGGGTAAACTTATTTTTTAACACTATTCAATAATCTATTACATCACTCCTATCACCTCAGTCCAGGCAATCAGACCCCAGAGCCTGAGCTCCTAATCATCATGTTCTATGCTGCCTCTCCAGAACCCACAGCTAAGGTCCTTCTAAGTCCACTAGGCCATAAAACTAGCCAATATGTAATCAATGTCATAAAATACTACTCAAGGAAACAATGTTAAGTATTAACCCACATCCACTTTTCTACACATAGCTTTTTCATTTGTATTTTGTAGGATTTTTATTCTCTGTGGTACATGAAGGTACATTTGACTGTCTAGTAAGCAATATGACAGTTTTAAAATAAGAGAAATAGGTGAGACTAGCAAGAAATGCCTATAATTATTGTACTACAGAAATAAGCAGTAGTATCAGCTAAATCTCACAAACAGTGATAATAGCAAAATGAGATTAGGTAAAAATACCGTATCACAAGCTTCCCTTGTGACAAACTGTGTCACACAGGTGCTGTTTTCAACACACCTTTTCTTGCTGAAGTCTTAAAAGCAAACCACGCTGTTTCTTCCGGAGTGGGGGCATCTTATCATCCTCTCCTTTGTCTCGTAGATGCCTGCAAAGCATAGTCTTTCATTGATAAAGATGTTAAATTTATTATCTCAAAAATTCTTAACTATCCTAAAGCCTATAAACTAATTTAATGTCTTTCTATGTGGAAAGCAATGGTTACAAGTACCAGTTTCAACAAGTGTTTTACTGCATGTGTGTGTGTGTGTGTGTGTGTGTGTGTGTGTGTGTGTGTGTGTTGGCCCTGGACTCCATCCTCTAAGGACAACAATACTTTGAGCAACATACAACACTCGAGAAACATTAAGTATAAAATGACAACCAATAATGAGTTGTTTAAAGTGATCTAAGAAATGAAAACATTTACTAATAGAAAAATTATCTTGAAAATAGCACAAAACAAAGATTATCACCACTATTTTTAGCTTGAGAACTATGCTGATGAGATCACATCAGCTGAGATAGGCTGAGAACGTGGCTCACACGTGGCACAGTGTTTAGCAGTCACCAAACCCAGGTTTGAGTTCCCAATATCAAAAAAAAAAATCTTAAGACACAAAGCATTTTTATTTCAAAAAAAAAAAAAACCCTGAATACTGAAAATGATACTTATTGAAAGAACTTGCTTTTTTTGATGCTCTAGCCAGGCTAACTCGGCCTTTGTCTTCTCCTTTAAGGCCTTTTCTCGAAGCCGCAGAAGTGAGGACTGGTGAGCTGCACGCACTTCCTCTTCCTTCATATACTGTCGCACCATCTCCATAGTGAACTTAGAAAAGCTATCCTGTCCTCCTGAGAACGGCATGCTCAGCTCCTAAAGTGCACAATTTATTTCAAACTTTTTGGTATTTAACTTCATTTAAAAAGTTACATATTTGTACAAAGTAAATTATAAAAGTTAGGGTGGGGCTGCATGCCTATAGTTCCAGAGCCTAAGATGTGAGGATTGCATGAACACATGTTTGAGACCAACCTGAGAAACATAGTGAGACTTCATTTTAAAAAGAAATGAATAAAAAAGAAATAAAGCAAATAAGCATTTTATAAACTATCTACCATATTAAAAAATATTGCTCAAAAAGAGAGGAGAGGAAGTGGAAATACATCTAAAAAAAAAACTGAACATTTTTTAATGAACAATTATTGCACAAGTCATGCACTGTACCAGGGAATAAAGCAAGATAAAATTTTGTCCCTGTTTTACATTAAACATACAATTTGGAAAGAAGAATGCATATTTTAATTGGACGAAATGAAAAAGCTGTAAGTAATACTTGCTGAGATATTTAAAGGTCTTATTATAACTAATAAATTTATATTCTATTTTATTTGAACAACCAAGCCAGATCTTACATGTATAATATAAATCTGATCTTGGAAAATATTTCTTATAGTTGCTAACTATATTACTGGTATTTATATTAGTGTATTCTCATACCTCTAAAAACTATGACTGCGACCATTTCCCTCCTTAGTAAAAACATACCTTGGTAGAAGACAGTGCAGTCTTGTCTGGGGAAGCATCCTCATCAGAGTCATCATGATGGCCTCTTTTCTTTTCCATGTTAAATCTACGATGACTCTCAGAAGGTAGTAAGGATCGAAATGACTTTTCTTCTATTTCATCTTCTGTCATAGACTCATCAAATTTCAGGGAGTACTCTGTTGCAATAGAAGTTGAGTCTAATAGAATGGAAAGAATAATCATAATTCTTTTACAGGGGAAGGAAGGGTGTAACACAGGGTCCCACATAGCCCAGGCTACCCTGTAACTCCTGAACCTCCAGCTTCTCCCTCCCAAGTGCTGGGCTCACAGGTGTGCCACCCTGTGTGCCACCACATCTAGTTTATGCTATATGGTGCTACACATCAAACCCAGGTCTTAGTGTATGCTAGGCAAGCATGATTCCAACTGAGCTACATCCCCAGCCCCATACCTAATCAGTATAATTCTTCTCAGTAGGCCTTTAAATAGAATCCCTTTGCCTCTTACTGAGGCAATTCTATATAAATTCTCAGAACTGTACCTAACATTTAAGAGGAAAAGTTAAATATCTTACAAATAAGAAAAAAACCCCTCTAAAAATACCTAGAAATGCTAGAATAAGAAACATGCTAATCCTGCCTCTCACAGGCTATAAAACTCAGGAGAGCTGGCCTGCCCCTCTCCTGCTGCAGCACTCAAGATGCCCTGTATTTCATCTGGACAGCACAACAAAGCTGACCCTGGGGATGAGGAGTGCACGTGAGTTGACCCTGAAACTTGAAACCAGTCTGTCTTATGGTGGCAAGGGCAAGACAGAGATGCCCTCTTCCTTTTTCTTGCTCCTCACCACTTATGCAGGAGCGCTGGCCCAGAGGCCATGAGAGTGGGAGAGCAGGCCTTGTTCCTCACCAGCTGCAGGCCCTGCACCTCGTCTGGGCAATACAGTAGAGCTGCTTTGGTTTCAGGGTGAGAACAGGAGAGCTGGCCTAGCCCCTTGCCTGCTACAGCACTTAGGAGAGCAGACCCTGCACCTTGTCTGGCCAGCACAATAGAGCTGGCCTTGATGGTGGGTTTGGGTGAGCTGGCCTGAGGGCATGAGAGTAGAACTGGCTCTGCCCCTTGCCAACTGCAGCACTGGGTGAACTGGCTGCAGAAGTGCTGGAGAGCCTACCCGGTGGTATGGGTGAAGGAATGCTGGCAGGCTAACCAGCTCAGTGACCTCCCAGGCCCAGATCCAGGGTTTGAATTGGCCACTCCAACATCTACCCCATCTATGAACTACTGGAGCACATGAAGAGGCTGGTCCTACAGATCCAAAGCTGTAGGATCTCCATGACACAGGGCAATAACAGGATATCTGAGAGGAGTTCCAATGAAATTTCAGTATTGATAGTGTAGCAGAAGCCAGAGGCCTCAAACCAGACCAATGACTCACTGCAATGAACTTTTGCAAGTAAAGAAGTGTGGACAAAAGGGTGTACTGTGTGACACACTGTAACAAACTACAGCTTCCACGGCAAGTTTTTTTTTTCCTTTTGTGGGGAGTGACAAGGGTGGAGGGTGGGTACGAAGGGACGGGGACATGAGTGGGATTGGGGTGCATGATGTGAAAGTCACAAAGAATCTAAAAAGTTAAATAATAAAAAAGAAATATGTTAAAAGATTAATATACTTCATACTTAAAGAGCAATTACAGATCAACGAGGAAAGCCCTAATATACAAAGTTTATGACCAGAAGCTTCACAAAGGAATTGACAAGAGACAAAAAGTTTATAAATGTTTAGTATTTTAGTAAAGAAATATAAATTAACTTATCCTACTGCTGAATACACTTCGGATACACAACTTTAATGACTCAAGCTGGATCTAACCTGAAAGCCTCAATCCTGTGGTCTAGGTTTCACAGTTACAGAAAAATACTATGCAGGATTCCAATGGAAGGAAGGAATTACACCACCCTACCCGGCTCTAACACCCGTGAACCATGACAATTACCAGCATGGTGAAATATGCATAAAGGAGCTGTGAGCAGCACTCATGTGTTGGTGCGAACCAACAGTTGTCTAGCTAGGCTTAAGATCCCCTTGGCAGGCCAGAATTCATGCCTGCTACTGGAAACCTGGCAAACTTTCTGGATTAGTGAGGTTATGAACCTTAGAAAAGTAATCTTCTATCCTCTCTTTTCTAGACCAGCATAATTCTTTATCACATTCTAAGTCGATCCAATTTCTTATTTACCCAGATTTCACAAAGCAAACTGCCCACAAACTGACTGTTGGTAAAACACCTAAGAACCAAGTGGTTACAAAGTATACTCTCAGAAGAGGGTGCCCTCAACTGGAAAAGCAGAGAAAGCCTCATGGTTGTGGGACAGAAAGTATGCCACTCTATGCAGTGAGATCTATCAGAAGCTCACTAAACTTAAGATTCACAAACTTCTCTTCCAGCATCCAGTGAAACATTGTTTTGACTTCAAAACAGATCTTATCTTAGAAGAAAGTTCTCACTCATGAGAGGCAAATGAATTACATGGGCATCCTTTTTAAAAACATGAACCTGGTTGGGTGGTGGTGGCATATGCCTTTAATCCCAGCACTCAGGAGGCAGAGGCAGGTGGCCAGCCTGGTCTACAGAGTTCTAGGATACCAAGGGCTACACAGAGAAACCCTGTCTCTTAAAAACAACAACAACAACAACAAACAACAACAAGAACAAAGAAAACCCACATGAACCTGTTTGTCATCCACGAAAAAACATGGAACAATTATGCCAAAAGACAGCTAACTAGAATGTAGATGAACGGCATGTGGAGAACACGCTTAAACACCTACCATGCCAGGAAACATCTCATTCTCGAAAACCGCAAAAAATGTTTCTTCTCTCTTCTTTCTGTTATTGGTAGTTCTGGATATTAATTTTTCCCCCACAGGCTCAAAATATACCTGACTGAGATTGCAAGTGGAAAAATAGGACTTAAGTATTGGTAGTTTTTCTAGTTCCATTTATGTGTGACTTGTTCATATAAATCCAGGGATGTAAAACACTAATGTAAGTAAGAATGTTTCAGCCATTCAACTTTATAACAGTTATAAATAAATATAAAAATAGTCTGGACAATGCTAATATTCTAATTGATGGAAGTGGGGTGAGTAGAACAGCCTTGGTACCTTGGCCTGAACTGACAGTGGCAGCCTTACTGATCTGCTAATTGTCCAGGAATCATTCTTCTCCCCTTTGAAGAATATAGCTTCAGACATTCTAATGACCCATCCCATACAATTCTAGAAGTCTATTCTCCTCTGTTTCATTTTATCCTGCCTACTTTAGTTTAGACTGGCACTGCTTCTGCTGGTAACTACATCTCTACACCTGCTTTCTTCCTCCTTTCTACTGCAGCTCCCCTCTAAGATACAGACTGGCAGGGCTGGAGACATGGATTAGTGGTTAAGAACACTTGCTTCCTTTCCAGAGAACCCGAGTTTGAGTCTCAGCCACATAATGGCTTACAACCATCTATTCCAGTTTTAAAGGATCCAATGCCCACTTCGGATCTCTGCCAGCACCAAGCACACATGTGGTACATAGACATACATGCAGGCAAAACACTCATACACATAAAAACTTTAAAATAATAAAAGTAGGGATTGGCTGAGAATTTTCTAAACCTTTCGTATTTGGTTCCTTTTTTTCTTAATAATTCCTTCAAGTTACTGTAAGCAGTAAAGAGAAACAACACTTTGGTAGTAACCTCTAAAGGGAAATGTGCAAGTCTATCACTTTTAACTACTATTTACCAGATAAAACCACAAGCCCAGAGAGTATAGTTCCTCAATAAAGCAACTGCCCAGCATGGGTAAGATCCTGAGTTCAAATTCCAGCTGCACAACAAAAGCAAATGAGTCAATGTGTGCGTTTAATGGACTTATTTGCCACTTTGTTCCATGGATCGCTCTTCCTCCAGCTTTGCATATGCATACAAGGAAAGTTACCTTTCTCATCCGGAAGAGATGGAATACTGTCACTTCGTAAAGAATCATCAGCAGCTGTCTGAAGCTGTTCCTCAATTGAACCCTCCATCTTTTCACCGTGAAATTTCTTCTCATTTTCCTTGCTAGGTGGAACTGAAGGGCTGTCTTGTCGGCTGCTACCACTACTACTTCTGTGTACACGGATGTTATGGAAACAAACATACAGCAAAGAAATTAAATCATAACTTCAAAGTAAACTAATTCAGCCAAAAGACTGTGCTTCATACTCAAGTAAGTCATACACTGAAGGCAGACAGACATACTATAAAATACGCAGGAAGATCAGGAGAGGTCGTTTTCCTTGGAAATACAACAGACAACCACGATTCACAGGTTACCATGTCCCTATTTCATTTCACAGTCACATTTTCGGGTTAAAGGGAGGCTTCTGCTTACTATTTTCATTTTCTTTCACTAATTGTATCACTAATTGTGCTACTGGAGCTGTTCTTGATAAACTATTTAAACTTCTCATTTTAAATTTATAAATTGCTTTTTTCCTCTAAAAATATCAGGTAGTGCTGATCTTTTCTTTTTTCTTTTTTCTTTTAGACAAGGTCTCACGCAGCCCACATGAACTCCTGGTTCTCCTGACTACATCCCAAGTGCTGGGACTATAGGCACCAAGTTCCACAGTAGATTGTATATGGTGCTAGGGCCTGAGCTCAAAGGCTTGTACATGCTACACAAACCCTACCAGGTCATCTACATACAGACCCTGTACCTTCTTTAAAAACCTTTATTTGCTTTAAATTAAACAAACACACAAACAAGGGAAAAATATCAAATAAAAGCTCTTTTCTTATATCCCACGACTCTATTCTTAATTATTTTTCTTTCTACCTTCAGAGCTAAGTTCTGTATTTATTTCACTTGGTTTTAATTTTTATCTTTCCTTAAAATCCTGCTTTAGCTATGGTGAGTCTGTGAGCTGTAAGTGCATACCGTTCCACCTGAATGCCTACAATCAGAAGACAGTAACTAGTGTTCATAAGGATGGGAGAAAACTTTACACTTCTGATTCAAAAGTACTGAGACTTCTGAAAAGAGTCTGGCAACGCTTGACAAAGTTTCAGTCTTTCAAAAACAAAACAAAATAAAACATTTATCACAGGGTTCAGTAGTTCTTAAACATATACTTATAAAATATGAAAACATACATCTACACAAAAGCTTTAATATTAATGTTCACAGCAGAATTATTCATTATACCCCAGAAGCAGAAACAAGCAGCACTGGCTATTTGCTGCCAGATAAAATATAATACACACATGCACTAGAATATGACTTGACAGTATTAATACAGTGGTGATATACACTATAACAGGAGATGAGCCCTGGAAACATGGCAAGTGAAAACGGTCATCAGAAACCCAAGCAGCCTGGTTAGACTTTCAAACATGTGAATGGCTGCATTGGGTGCAAACTTAAAAAAAAATTCACGCTGGTTGTTACTCAGCTGAATAAGTAACCTATTAACAGTCCACTGTAGTAACCCAATGGCCTACATGATGCATCAATGGTGGTAGCATTCAGCTAAGGTTAAGAAGAAAACACATAGTGTGAGACATCGTAAGTAATCAATACCTGTTGTGCTTATCACATATTACTGTCCAAGTTCTTAGCTCTTTAATTAAGGCTTTATTATACTTGATGATATGGCTATTCTACCACTAGAAATGCTGGAATGGAGACTGTAAAATCTCCTCAGAGGACTGAACCATAACTGAGAAACACAGACATTAATATTGTGCCAGTATGAATGACAAACTATTCAGTACTATTCCTAATATTAGTATACACAATAACATCAACAGATGTGAGTAAAGCCATCCATGATGGCACATGCTTGAAAGCCCAGTTATAGCCTCTGAGCAGCATACAGTGAGACCACAATCTCAAGGAGAAGGAAAGAGAAGAGGGAGGGAGGGAAAGAGACAAAGGTGAGGGGTGAGAGAAAGGATGTCCCTGTGGAAAAGTGCAGTAAGCCCAGGCTTTAGAACTAGATAAATCAAGGCTCAAATCCTTAATGTGTCACTGCGTGTGCGTGTGTACAAGCATGTGTCTAAGTGTATGTACGTTGTTTTGTGAGTACACAGACATGCAGGCAAGAAGAGCACAGAGCATGATGCAGTGCTGGGATCTAAGTCCAGTCCTCAGGGCTGTGCAGCAAGCACTCTGAACCGCTGAGCCGTCTCTCTAGCCCCTGAGTTGAAGTCTTGATGTCTCAGGGTCTAAGTTCCCTTCTCTAATCTAACATCACTATCTGACTTGAAAGGCTGCTCTAAACATTACATGCAAAAGGAACAACCTATACAATGTTCAGGCTACTCTCAAAAAATAGTAGCTCTATTACTACATGGACAAATATTTGGTATATTAGCTAGTTAAAAAGACTGGCATTGGGCTGGAGAGATGGCTCAGTGGTTAAGAGCACTGACTGCACTTCCAGAGGTCCTGAGTTCAATTCCCAGCAACCACATGGTGGCTCACAACCATCTGTAATGAGATCTGATGCCCTCTTCTGGTGTGTCTGAAGACAGCTTCATATGTAATAAATAAATAAATCTTTAAAAAAAAAAAAAAAAAAAGACTGGCACTTTGAAGGCCAGAGATCATTCAATTTATAGAAACAAAATTTAAAAAGAAAAAGCAATGTTTGGAGTGTTTATCAGAGTTCACTACACTGCACTGATGAAAGCCTTTCTCACCTCCGATAATCGTGACTCCTGTATCTTGAAGACTCAGAATAACTATCCCGGGAAGGGGAATACTTCTGACGCTTTGAGTCCAGAGTTCCTTCTTTACTCTGGGAGAGTGAAGCAGAATGACTTATTCTAAAAACAAACAAAACAAAACCTGATGAAATATTGGGTCTCCAGTAAGATAAGGACTTTAATAGAACATAAAATCTTGAATGCATAAAAATTACAAAATAAGTGTAGAAAGCATTTTAGAATTCAAACAGAAAAGGACATATAATACAAAGAATACCCTCACTAGCCACTCCTATTCTCAATAAATTTAAAAAAAATCTATGAATTAGAGACAGTTAAAGCATTATTTAAGGAACACACACACACACACACACACACACAAAACAAGCAGGGTGTGGTGGTGCACACCTTTAAGCCCAGAACTTGGGAGGCAGAGGCAGATGGATCTCTGAGTTTGGGGCCTGATCTACAGAGTGAGTCCCTGTCTCAAAAAACAAAACAAAATACAAAACCCAAAAACAAATTCACCAAACAACTACAGAAACAAACAAACAAAACAAAAACAACACACAAAGCTTGAAGTAATGGCTCCTGCTTGTAATCTCTGTACTTGGGAGGAGGAGACCAGAGGACTGCACAAAGTCTTGACAGCACCAGCTGCACTGCACAGTGAGCTCCAGGCCAGACTGACTTCCAGTGGAAGTCGCTGCAAAAAGGTCTCTCCAAAAGAAACACAAACACACACACACACACACACACACACACACAGAGTGACTGGGCATGGCAACTTACACCTTTATTTAATCCCTGCACTTGGGAGGCTAGGTTTGAGACCAGTCTACATAATAAGCTCCAGGCTAGCCAAGGCTACAGAGTGAGGCTCTCTCTTAGAAAATTTTTAAGTGACTTTTCATTGTTTTTAGAGTAAAGTCTAAAATTCTAACATCTGCAAGGTCTCACCCTGGTTGTCCCACACCACTTTCCTCTCTGCTCTCTTCTTCCAGTCACACTGGCCTTTTCTGTTTTGAATTCCTCTTAAATACGTTGTGTTCCTTTTCCCTTCAAGGTTTTTAATCTGACTATTTACCTCCTTTGTATCACCTATTATCTACTATATCCCATTCCAAGTCTTTAACACCTTCTTGATTACCTGGCCTTCTGCTATTTAAAGTCAAGTATTACATACCTTTGAAACACATTTCTTTTATAACGCTTATCTGAGTTTATTGTTTTCATCCACTTAACTGAGTATTTGACAAATGTTCCTCTTCCCATTGGACTGTACACCCATAACTGTATTCTCTATACCCTAAGTGGTGCATATGACAAAAGGGTACTTCATTACGTATTTTTGAATGGCTGCATACTCACCTATCTGTTTCAGCTTTGGTCCTCAGTTGTTTCATGTAGTCTGGAAAATGCTGCCGCTGGTGGTTGTACAGTGTTGCTAGGGGAACTCCAGAAGTCGTGATGGCATCTGCGAGGTGTGTTCGAGTTAGTTCTGCCATCTAAACGTAAACACACCAAACAGCAAAAGTAGACTTTAAAAGGTAGTCACAGGAGAGCTGAAAAGGAGCATAATGCCCTGGAAAGATCACTGAACTGGGACTGGCAAGATGGCTGCTCAGACAAAGGCTGCCAAGTTTGAGGGCCTGAGTTTGATCTCTGAGACCCACACGGTTGCAGGAGAGAAGCATCTCCTTCAAACTGTCCCCTAACTTCAACACTCAAACTCACCTGACCTCTCCCCAAAACAAGTAAATAAATAATGTGATCTTAGTGGAGCTTTGCTCAGAGTCACTAAGTCAAAGTATGCATCTTGTAGGTGCTAGACACCATTACCAGCCAGACCTTGGTTATTCAGGATGACTCAGAAGAAAAAGCAAGGGCTCTCACCTCACAGATCTGCCGAGCTGCATCTGTGGTGAGGCGTGCAGTCTCTGATTGCTGAGCTGTTATTTTACACGTAGCTTCCTGGAGGACTTCAGTCACTTCTCTTTGTGATTTAACCACCTGCTGTAATGATTCTGCATGGACCTATAAATAAAACAGTTAGGGTTTAGTCTTCCTTCCATGTAACTTAACTTTAACTTATAAATTTGTTACATGGACCAACTACTTGATGAAAAATACACTTGACTATAACCTGGATTTCAGAGTTGATGGGTCTGTGGTGATTAACTGTTATGCACCTTGGTTGCTGCTTCTCTAAACTGGGACTGAGTCTTGACTACTTATTTCAAAGGGTTGCTACATAACTCAAATGTCATGAAATTACCACATAAAAAGTACTAAACATTATTTGCCACCTTTCTTTTTTATTTTATTCTTATATGCTTAATGAGTTCTACAGTGAACTTTTTAAATATAAAGTTTTAGGTTTAAAAAACCAACATCTGCCACAAAACAAATTACCTGAGCTGTTTTGTTTCGGGTTTCTTCTAACTGTCTCTGACACTCCAGAGCCTCTTGTTCAGCTTTTAACTTCAATAAAGCCAAATCTCTTTCATGACGTTGCTGCTGTGCCTTTCAATTAAAGTGATGAAATATTAATTCTTCAGCATTAAAATGTCTTGATACAGTTGCTATAGTAAACACATCCCTTTGCTCCCTATCTTCTCTCCTTTTTGCTTCAAATAGGAACTTTTATGGAGCAAGCTGGCCTCAAACTAACAGGCAATCTGTCTCAGTTTGCTGTAGAGCTAGAATTGCAAACAGGAACCACCATACTAGACTCACAGTGTTTCTAATGTAAATGACGGACGGCAAACAATGAGAGCCCAAAGGAAGGCAACAAACTCTGAAGACATCAGACAGTTTACCATTTACCAGCAGGACTTAGTGGCCATCTCCCATGTATCACTATCTCTATACAGAAATTTTATAAGAATACCAAAAGCTGGTTAGAAAGCAAAAACTATACCACCTAACTCTTTGGTTTTACTAAAGTTATATATGTAAAACTAAAAATAACGCCTCGTTCCTCATCATTTTGACTTTGCTTCTGAAGGAGCAATTTCACTTAAAATGTTGCCTCCCTAAAGGCCACCTTTCGGAAAACACACACACACACACCTTTCTGACAACATCATTCCATACAGTGTTAACTCCAAGGGTGTATGTGTGTGTGTATAGGTTCTCTATAGGTGGTTAGCCTATACGTGAAGTTATATAGTGCCATGAACAGACTTGGGATTTCCAAAATTATAATGTAGCCCGGAAATAGTACGAAAAAAATCTGTGTATGTATGGGCACGCATGTAAGTGTACATAACTGTTTCCTATTGTAAAGGGAGTTCAGGACTCCTGCCCACTCTGACTCAGTAACAGTAGTGTCATCCAGTTACTGTGGGGACAGTACAAAGTCTCTAGCTGTTTTCAAACATGGCCTATGAAACATTGAAAGGGACGGACATCTACTGTGTTAAGGACTGCCACACTCAAAGCTTATTCCAAATCCACGGTCGACATGGTCTTTCCACTGCAATGAGGCCAACTATTCACTGTTAAACCATTTTAAAAAACAATATGAGAGTTTTTCCGCAAAGTTTTAGATGCTTATATGTGTCCCAAGCAATAATCCTGGGTATTTATGCAAGAAAAATGAAAATATGTTGTAGGACCTACTTACAAATCATTGGTTTATTACTAGGCAAAATTACAATGTCATAGATAAATCTTAGTTTTACGATGAATAAAATAAACTAAATACAACAGAGTTAGAAATAAACATGAACCATATACAATTCTGGAAAAGACAAAAATAAACCATAGCATAAGAAAACAGACTGAATACGCCTATGGGAATTACAGAAAATGGGAATGGGTCAATGTCTGGGATGAGAGGAATCTTCTATTGATTAGATGGTTGTTGTGGAGGAATATACATTAATCAAAACTGCACACCTAAAATCTGCAATTTTTATTGAATGTAATACCTAAGTAAAATAAAATAAAAAATGGTGCCCTAGAGCATCCACAAAGGAGAACACTGGTTAACCCCTGGATGTGCTGAGTTACAGTACACACTATCCTTGTTTTATAAAAGATCTGAATCTCAGAAACCGTTAGCTGGTTTGTTTGTTTAGTTCAAATAAAGCATTAAAAATCAAATAAAGTGGGGGCAGCAAGCTCATACAACAAGTAAAGGAGCTTGCTGCCAGGCCCTACAACCTGAGTTCAATCTCCAAGAACAACATGGTAGAAGAAGTGATTTCCAAGATTTGTCCTCTGATCTCCTGAGACAATACACATACAATAAACAAATGCATTTTAAATAAATAAAAATAACAAAACAATAGCAAATGCCAAATAAAAGAACACAATACCAAAAATCACCACCACCACCAAAAATTTAAAAAAAAAAAAAAACCAGCAACAACAACCCAGACAAACCTAATTATTTCCATCAGGAAAGAAAAACAGATGATTGTTGTCATTAATCTTCATTAATTCAATCCTTAATTTTAAGTCATTAAAACAGAGGATAAAGCATGAAAACCCAAGAATGTGAAAAAGAGCAACTGTGCTAGCGTTCTCCTGTCACACAGTCTATTTTCAATTCTCTTGGTGGTGCCAATTTTTTTGGTTTGCTTGGTTTGGTCTTTGAGGAAGGGTCTGGTTAGAGAGTCCCACTTGACCTTGAATTCCTGATCCTCCTGACTCAGCTGCCCAGGATAAGATTGCAAGCATGCACTACCAAATCAGGCTTCAGGTTTCTTTTTAGTAATCCACATGATAGTTTTTCTTCTATTATTTACAGGTACTATTCAGACTATTTTTAATTCTCCTTGGAAGTTTGATTTTTTTTTCTTTTTTTTTTTGAGACAGAGTTTCTCTGTATGTAGTCTTAGCTGTTCTGGAACTTGCTATATAGACCATGCTGGCCTTGAACTCACAGAGATACTCTTGCCTCTGCCTCCTGAATGCTGGGATTACAGATACACCACAATGCCTGGCTTGAAAGTTTTGGTTTTTAAACAAACAAAACTCATTAAGAGTAATTCTAAACACAAAGAAAAGAAGAAAACCACAGGGAAAAAATTAAGAAAATTCAACTAATACCTTTATGATCTGAGCCAGAGATACACTCTCCTGCTGAGCGAGGGCAATGCCTCTAACTCTTTCCACATCAGACAGCTGACGAACTGACTCCTCAATGGCACTCAGGTAACTGAGTTCTGCAGCCATGCGATGCTGAAGGCCAGCAGGAGAGAAACGCTTAGAACCTGGGGGACAGAAGTATCATTAAATCAAAAGGTTCACACAATAGGACAAAACCAGCTCTCATTTTATAAGCACGTGACAAATCTACCTTTTCTTTGTACTAAAGACAGTGACTTATTAGTATATTGTATTTTAATAGTTACTTCTGTCCTTCTCTTATGGGCATGTATATATACATGTTACATGCCTACAGATGGAATAGAGTATTTGGGGGATGAGTTTTTACTAATGCTGGCAACACAGAAAAAAATGAACATGGTTGAATTTATGCTTTTGAATATTTAATTTCTACACAGTTTTTGCTTAACACTTCAAAGACTAATCATATAAACTTGAAGTAATATTTCCCTATCACTTAGTTTGCTGTCTTTCTTGTTAGTTTCTATCTCTCTTTTGAGGTATGGTTTCACGTACCCCAGACTGACCTTCTAACTCACTCAGTGGCCTAGGATGAGGTGAGTGCATCCTGCACATGATTTATGTAGCGTCTGATAAACCCAGGCTAGGCCAGCACTCCACTAGCCAATGTATACCTGACCCGTAACTTTGTTTTTTTGATTCAACTCCTTTATCATTTATTCTTTTGACCCTCTACTCTCAAACTTTTACCTGTATGAATATACTTACCTGGTGTTGAAGCCATCTCTGTTTTATTCACATCAGTGAAAACTGCAGTGGGCTTAAATCCAGTTGTAGTTGGAGGTACTATGACTGAGGACTTAGACCTCTCTAAAGAGGTCCCAGGAAGGTCAAACTGTAACAATTTCTGTGAACTTGGAGATAGGGGAGAAGTTGGAGTCTTCTGAGATCTTCCCTTGTCTGATGAGCCACTAGAAGATTTTTGCATAAAGACATTAGAGAAACTACTCCAAGAAGCAGCCAAACAGTAAGAATAACAAACATGTTTTCTTTACCGACATGAATTAGCTTTACCAATACTAGTTATGATGGAGGCAGTCACTCACTCAACAGTCACTGCTCGACTGGACTGCATGAACACGTCTCTAGTTGCTAGATCCACAGTGTTGAACAAGCTAGGTAAACTGCCCTTAAATTAAATAGTGAAGTAGCTTTTAACTAAATCAGCACCGAACAAGTCACATACACCACAGTTCATTCATTCCGTTATGAAGCAAAACTTAAGACAGCCATTATACACTAATAAAAATATAACTGAATTTTAGAAACAAATATTAAAACGTGTCTCAAGTAAAATACCATTTTGTGTTTATGTTTCTTTAAAGCCATGTTCATTTTCTCTGTTAAACCAAAGGTTATAGCAAAAAGTTATTTTCATACTGTCATCTCCAAATACTTAATATATGTCTACCTATACATACCAAATTTTTTAACACTGTCTGAGCTTTTCTTATGTAACTTCACATAACTGACTGTAACAACTCTTAAGGTATTTAACACCACACAAAATACAATTCATTCATGTATACTTGTATTGGACATCTGCTTGATAAATAAGAGATTCCCTACAAAGTATTTAGCACAATTAACACTTTGTGTGTGTGTGTGTGTGTGTGTGTGTGTGTGTGTGTAGCCTTGGCTGTCCTGTAACTCAATTTGCAGACCAGGGTGGCCTGGAACTCAGAGATCCACCTGCCTCTGTCTCCTGAGCACTGGGATCAAAGGTGTTGGCCACCACACCTGGTGCAATTAAGACATTTTTAATATATTAAAATAGGTTTACTTTTAACTTCTGAAAAAAAATGTGATGGATTTTAAAGGCAAACAAAAATTATGCCTACCTTGAATATCTGAAGAAAAATAGAATGTAACAGTAGTGCCCCTCCACACACAGAGGGATATGTTCTTAGTACCTCCAATAGATACCTGAAACCTTAGGTAGTACCAAAACCTGATACACACTATTTACACACATACATGTTTAATGCCTTTCCTGTACATTAAAAAATATTTGTTTTATGTGTATATATGTGTACCTGAGTGTACATTTCTGTAGGACTTGGTGCAGGAGGCTGAGGTGACCAAAAGGGGGCACTGGATTCCCTAGAACTGGAGTTACAGTGGTTGAGAACAACAATGTGGGTGCTAAGAACCACCCCGGATCCTCTGGAAGAGCACTGAGAGCTCTAACACGCTGAGTCATCTCTCCAGCTTCACTTTCTCATCTTAGCCTGTTACTTGCCACCCAGTGTGGCTGTGAACGTTACGTCTGAGGTGCTGCAGTAAAACTATTGTGACATTCTTTTACCATCTCCATAACTTCAGAAATAAATTGCATTTCTCACTGTAGCTCTTTGCTACATAACTTCAGCATACAATCTTTTCCATTCCTTTTTTTTGTTTTGTTTTTTTACCTTTCACTTAAAGGAAGCACTTTATAAGGTCTTTTTAGCATATACAAATTAGCACTGTTACTATCCTTAGATTGAAATCCATTATTAAATTTTAAAAAAGTTTAATTAAACTCAAACACAGAGAGAGATAAGAAACACAGAAAGAGAAAGAGATGCTCAAAGAGATGAGTCAAATGGAAGACAGGCCTGAATCCTATGCAATTACTTAGAACAATATTACTTTAAGGAAAGAAGTCATTTATTTCTACAATTTTCTACATAATATTTTACAATGACAGTTGACCATAATTGAGCCATTGAAAGCAAAACAATGTATAGGAGACTATAGTCGATTTGATTTATAGTACCTAAAATGAATTCTCATTTTGAATTCTACCACATTAGACAAAATAAAGGACTCTGTAACTCACTGTATGGTTTCACAAGATGAATTTATATTTGCAGCCTCGGGCGGGGGGTGGGGGGGAGATGGAGGGACCCTCTAGAAAGTACAAGAGACCGGGAGGTGAGAGACTCTCAGGACTCATTAGGGGTGACCTTAGTCAAAATGGCAACAATGGGGAGAGTCTACCTCCAGTAGATAGACAGGACTTCAAGTGGAGGGACAGGGTTTCCAATCCACAGTTAAAATTTCTGATCCAGACTTGTTCCTGTCTAAAAGAACTGCAAGAACAAAAATGAAAAAGAGACTGAAGGAAACGTGGTCCAATGACCAGCCCAACTTGGGATCCATCTCATAGAGGGGTGAGGAAGCACCAAGACCTGACACTATTACTGATACTATGATGTGCTTACAGACAGGATTCTGGCCCTCTGAGAGGCCCTACCAGCAGCTGACTGAGACAGATGCAGATACTTATACCCAACCATTGAACTGAAGTCAGGGACCCCTATGGTTGAATTAGGGGAAGGATTGAAGAAGCTGAAGGGAAGGGCAGCCCCATAGGAAGACCAGCAGATTCAACTAACCCAGACCCCAGTGAGCTCCCAGAGACTGAGCCACTGATCAGGCAGCATACACAGGCTGGTCCAAGGACCCTGGCACATATACAACAGAGGACTGCCTGGTCTGGCCTCAGTGGGAGAAGACGCGTCTGATCCTTGAATGACTTGAAGCCCCAGGGAAGGGAGAGGTTTGATGAGGGAGGAGCATCTTCTTGGAGGCAAGAGGGAGGAGGAATGGGATGAGGAACTGTGGGAGGAGGGACCAAGATGGGGGCAATGGCTGGAATATAAATAAAAAACCCCTGCTGGTTGAAGTGGCATGGCACTCCTATTGTGAGATGGAAGGCAGAGACTGGAGAATCACTGGAAGCTCAAAGGACAACAGCTTGGGAGTTCAATGTTGTAACAGAACCAGCATGGTACAAACAAGAAGAGAGACGGTCTCAACAGAGAGGAAGGAGAGAACTGACACCTCCTCAAAGTGTCCTCTCACCTCCACATATGGACAGTAAACCACAAATGTCCACACTCACACACACCACACACACATATCACACACACACCATACACACACATCACACACACACACACCACACACACATCACACACACATACCACACACACACACCACACACACACACACCACACAAAGATCACACACACACAAATACAAACACATCACACACACACTCACACACACCACACACATACACACTCACACACATCATACACACATCACACACACACCACACACACATCACACACACACACCACACATACATCACACACACACACCACACACACATATAACACACACACACCACACACACATCACACACACACAAACACATCACACACACACTCACATACACCACACACACATCACACACACACATCACACACACACACCACACACATCACACACACACAAACACATCACACACATCACACACACACACATATCACAGACACACAAACACACACACATCACACACCCACACACAACTTTAAAGCATTTTTAAAAGAATGAAAAATACAGGTACACAAATTCCATGGTCAGTGTAAGAGTGATACTTCAGAGAATGTTTGAGTAGTCTTAACTAGACAGGACAAAACTACTTAGAGGAAGAAATAATTTCAACAATGAAATGAACGGGATACTGAGTAGTTGTGTTTAGAGTGGAAGAACAGAGTTGAGGAACACAATTTGTAGAAATGAGGTGCTCTGTGGTGCTCCAATGGAGACACTCCAGTAGGACTAGGTCAAGCATTTCTCTGTGGGGTAGCTCACCTACCTCATGAACCCCAAGAAAGGCTTAGACAAAAGAATGAGCCAAGAACAACATAACAATGATGTCAGGAGAGAAAAAGGGCTTGTGCTTGAAGCAAATAATTACTAGAGATGTCTTTAAAAAACAGTTGCAATGAGGAATAGCCACATGCTAAAACAAAGTATACAGCTGTCAACTGTTACAGTGTCCTTCAGAAAGTAAACAACCTATACCAGCTCAAACATGTACACAGTGAACTGCCAAGCTCAAATTTACCAAATTCACTGAACAACAATATATTTAACTTCCATTACATACAAATGTCAGCATAAAGAATATGTGCTTTACCTTACAGAATGCCCAGAAAGTTCCTCCAATGTGCTCTCAGCATCCAGAGTCTGCTCATGGTCTCTAATTCCAAGTTTGTTGCTAGCCCCAAGTTTCCTTCCTGGATGGGAGCCACGCTCTGAGTCTGATTGGACTTTTTCCTCATCAGTAAATGTGTTCTGAGCATTTCCAGTGAATGAATCCAACCCTGTAAAGGTCATTTTTGTAAGCAAATTTCCAACATTAGACTTACTGGGATAGCTGATAAAATTTTTTCAGTAAAATAAATTACAGATCAGAGTATTTAAATTTAATTTACATTTAAAACCAATTTTTTATATCTAAAATGAAGTAGTTCATTTTTCTGCCTCCACTTAAGAAAACAGCCATTAGGCACATGTATGTCTGTAATTCCAGAGTCCACTCTTCTACCTGTGTGAAGTAGAGACCAGCCAAATTTATAGAAGCAGTGGCTGTCAGCAGCTGAGGAGGGGAGAGTGGAGATGGCGGTAGTGACGGTCTTGATGATACAAATGTGGACTTAATGTCACTGAACTTGAACATGATTGAAATGACTTGTTTTGTTTTAGAGATGGTAGCTCATGTAGCCCATGCTGGCCTCGCTTTACTATGCAGCTGAAGAAGACCATGAACTCCTGTCTCTACCTCCTGAGTACTGCCATTACAGGAATGCACCATCATACCACATAGTCTGTAGTGTGGGGATCAAACACAGGCCTTTGTATATTCTAGGCAAGGACATCTATCTACCAACTGAGCTAATTCTCTAGCCTGATAAACCTGGAGCCTTTGAAAAGGGCTTATGAAAAAGCCTATGCATTATTATTATTGTCATTTTGATTTTTCTGAGACAAGGCCTTCACTATATAGACTTGGCTGCCCTGGAACTCACTATATAGACCAGTCTGGCCTCAAACTCACAGAGATCAGACTGCCTCTACTTCCCCAGTGTTAAGATTAAAGGGATGCCTCACCACATCTGGCTATATGTGTATTATTTTACCAAAATAAAATTGTAAACTGTGAGCACTATCATCTTTACATTAGAAATTACAGGCAATTATTTTTTTTAAATATAATCTCCTCTACTGACCAGTTAGTTTCTTTCCATATTCTTATCCTACCTCATATTTTAGAATTCAATAAGCAGTTTATCTTTTTAAGGAAAAATACATACAAAAGAAAAATCAGGCTGGAGTGATGGCTCAGCAGTTAAGAGCACTGACTGCTCTTTCAGAGGTCCTGAGTTCAATTCCCAGCAACCAGATGGTGGCTCACAACCATCTGTAATGGGATTCAATGTCCTATTCTGGTGTGTCTGAAGACCGCCTCTGTGTGTGTGTGTGTGTGTGTGTGTGTGTGTGTGTGTGTGTGTGTGTGTGTAATAAATAAATCTTAAAAAAAGAAAAATCACTCACAAGCTTGAAACCATTGTGTGAGCATGAGAAGCGTTTGCATGTTCTCCATGTCTCCCGACCTATAGGTCTACAGAATACATATGGGACTGGAGAGATTACTTACTGGTAAAGTGCTTGCTGCCTAACCAGGAAAGTTGGGATCCCCTAAATCCACATAAGATCAGGCTTAGTAGCAAGTATCTGCAACCCCAGCACTTAAACAAAAGATGGAAGAAGAGACTCTCAGAAGCTCATGGGCAGAGAGCTTCTTGTACTCACAGTCTGTCTCAAGGTGAGGAAAAACTAAACCCACAGTTGTACACTGACCTCCACAGACATATATACATGCTCACATAGTGATCTGTGTATAACTGTACACATCGGCAGGTATATAAATCACTCAAAAAGATTTACTGAGTGACAAAAGGTACAACTACTATGCTAAGTACTATGGTACACACATCATTTCCAATAGTCTCTCTTGCTCTTCAAATCACCATATGACCTCCAGTCTGCTTTACAGAGAAGGAAATTTGAAGATTATGTGTGATGATGCTTAGAGATGTGATATACTACCAAGTTGGGTTTTTTTTAAGCAGTTGCAAAGCAATATCATTTTTACTTCTTTTTAAAATAAAGATATGGCTTCATGTATATATTTGAAAAAGTCATCAAAAACAATAATAGTAGTTGCCTCTGAACAAATGGATTATGGATGACTTATACATTTAAATTTTTTGTTTTATTTACCTGCATGTGGGAGAGCCAACTGCACACTTAGAAGAGTGCCACAGCACATACACAGAGGTCAAAGGTGGCTATGTGTCCTCTTCATTCATGTTTATATGGGTCACAGGGATCAAACTCATGCTGTCAGGATTGTGCAGCCATTGCTGTTACCCACTAAGCCATCTCCATAATTTGCTAGCCCTGATTTATATTTCTTGAATGAGTATTTGTAATTCTGAAATTTTTAATTATGCATCTTGTCTGTATTAAAAGATTTATACTAAAAAGTTTGATGTTTTACAAAAAAAGATATTAAAGATATTTCACAAATGTGAAAGCTAATTACATTATTATAAATAAATTTATCTCCTAATTACAGAACCAAACTATAACTTTAGGTCACTACCACAATACCATGAAGAAGCGAGAAAGCCATCAGGGGGAATTCTACTTACAGTCCATCTTTTCCTTTTTTCCTTTCTTTCCTTTAGAAGCAGATGAGCGAGTTGATACAGCAGAGTGGGCTCCGGAGGAATGCTGTGAGGTAGCATCCACAGAGCCAAGGTCATAGGCAAACTTTCTGCTAGAATGGTCCTCCTGAATGCCTAAGTTGCTACCATCAATTCTGTCCAGGAAAAAGTAATATGAGTTAACAAAAAAAAAAAAATCAAAAGTGAAAAAAATCACAAATTCTGTTTCAAAGGAGCTTTGAATACCTAGATCAGATGCCAAAGCAAAGCTCACTCCTGAGTCAAAAACAAAAGACAAAAACAAAACAAATTTATAACAAAAGGTACTCAAACTAAATAGTGGAAGATATGTCCAACAACTAGTATAAATTTGGTTTTCTGTTGCTCAGTCTATTACTCAGGAGAAAAAAATCTGAGATGAGTTGTTTATTAAGTGAAAACAAATAAAATGTTCCCGGCCTGGAGATGTAGCTCAGTTGGCAGTGTCTGCCTAGCACGCATGGAGCCTCGGGTTTGGTCTACAGAACACCATAAACTGAGAAGGAGGAAATAGGAGGATCAGAAGTTCAAGGCTAACCTTTGCTACATAAGCCCTAGCTTGAGAAAAACAAATGTTTCAGACATGTATGAGAAAAAACACAATGTTGACAATGGGAAACTGTGGCCTCAATTACTACTGATACTTAAACTTACACTTTTATACAGCATAATTATTTTCCTCTGATAATCTTATACAGAAGAATAATCTTAATATATTCTACTTTCATCTATAGTGAAATGCATTAAATCATATTGGTTGATGATATTAATTAAATCCTTAAAAACCTTAATTTAAAAATCTAATCTTTTCTTTAGGCTCAAAATTTAAACTACAATTTTCCTCCTATAGTTTTATGAATATTCATACTATTCCAGCTAGTAGAAAATTAGCAGAACTAATTTCTATAAGATTATCTAATAATTTCTTAGGGGTATATAAAAGATGTTGAATATGGAAAATGATAAATTTACATGGAAATAAAATTTAGGGAAGAAACTCTAGGAAAGTCAAATTTGTTTTGTGATTTTGTATAATTTAACTTCTGTTCTTCAATTTCCTGTCTAAGACTAGTATTCTAAGAAGAATGACCCTTTCCACAGCAGGCTATTACAACAGTGAGTTGTACAGGCACAGTCCTCCCTTTCAGTGTCTTGCACACTAAGGTCCCAATGATCATCTGCTGTTATAATCAATGTTTTCAAAGCTTAGATTTTTATTGTATACCAAAGTCAAGATGTTGTCTTGATTAAACAGTATTACTAGGATCATAAAATTAAATATCTGATTTTCCTCAATTTACCACAAAAACAATTTTTTATATTTCTCATATTAATAGGTTGAAGACCATTTCCCAATGCTATCCTCTATTGGGGACTCACAGACTTACTTATAACCTGTATTTTCTTTCTTATGTACCAGGTCCTGTTTTAAGTATTCTATGTTCCACTCACCAGGTGTGGCAACACACAGAGGTAATCCCAGAACACTTGAGAATTGGAGGCAGGAGGATCAGGAGTTTAAACTCATCCTTGGCTACATGAGACCATATCTCAAAAAAAAGAGAAAAATGTGTATTTTACTGAACATTTGTAACAACTCTGTGAGGTAAGCAGGTAAGACTATTTTCACCAAGCAAGCACTCAACTGAACAAGTCAATTCAGATAGTCTGGATCCAGAGTTCATGATCAGCCTGTTACACAGCCTTTGTATGTATCAACAATTAAGATGTGACTTAAATTCTGACCAGAGCTCTCTCATTTGTATACATATTTGCTATCAAATTCTTACTGAGATTCAAGAGTTGATTTCTTTTCTGTCAGTGTCCCACTTCCTGGAGAGGAGACAAAATCATCTTCATACGAAACGCTGCTGAGTGGGGTTGTGGTGGCATTCAAAGGCCGTGATACCAATGTCCCCCTGTCTTCAAACCCTATAAAATAATAATAATTGAGGTATGGTTAGAAACAAAAAAAATTTAAACTACAAGCAAAGCATTCTACAACTTCATGTTATTAACATAAACAAATGATACTTTCATTTGCTTTTATAGTTTTTTTTTTTTTTCTAAGACAGGGTTTCTCTATGTAGCCTTGGCTGTCCTGGAACTTGCTTTGTAGACCATGCTGGCCTCAAACTCTGAGATCCTCCTGCCTCTGCCACCCAAGTGCTCAGATTAAAGGCTTGCACCACTATGTCTGGCTATCTTCACTTCTTTTTAGGAAAAAATTGAAAATAAATAATTCATGTATCCATTACTAGCTTCAACAACAACTAATTAAAAAAAAAACAAGCTAGTTTCAGGCATATTTATGCATAGGTGAAAAAGAAGAATTCACTTACTGGCATAAGGCATGATTCCGATATTAAATATGGGGAAGAGGGCATGTTTGTGTTTTTTCTGCAGGATGCTGAAGGAGCATGGTGGCTGCCTGAGCAATGGATGAGATATGCTGATGTCAGGACAAAGAAGGATGCTGACCTGTGAGCTTGCTGAGTGCCCTGATAATGGTGACTGGGAAGCTGTACTGGACATATATTTCCAACCCACCTTTGCTTACCTATACCCCAGATGGCACAAGCTGCCTTGCCTCAACCTTGTGGAACAGAGAATCAAAAAGAGAAGTTACAATGACTCTTGTATTTTTCTTACATGTGACCAGTTATTCGGACTCAATCACAGACTGATCTAGAAATCAATCCAATATTGGAAATAACAGTCTTCATTTGGAAGGCTGCTTCTGGACATTTTCAGAGACATATTTGGAAGTTTGCTGCAGTTCTCTACAATGTTATGATAGCAAGAGATAAAGTTGGAACAGGATCTGGATTTCAAACAAGTGTTAGTATATTTGTTAAGGCTCTTTTAATTGTCAACTTAAAATTACTTTTGTGTCTTCTACAGTATTTAATGTAAGTTGCATTGATTGTATACTTTCTAATTGTGTTAGTGTGTTGAAACCCAGCATGTCTGTTACGGAGATCTATCAATCAGCTTTTGTTTTATTGCCCTGAGTATTACAGAACCTTGATATTCAGAAAAAAAGTTTACAAGTACTGGAAGAAGTGAGTCAGGCTTTAAGCAGAAGCAAGAGGGTAGTGGGCTTGATTATTGCTCGTATAACAGCTTTAATTAAATTAACTGCTAGCACCACTGCTTCTTCAATTGCTTTGACACAAGAAGTTAAGACTTTTGTTAATCATTTAGCAAAAAATGTTACTAATGTGTTGAATATACAAGAGGATTTAGATAGGGATTTGGAACAACAGATTGATGCTCTTTTTTGAATCCAATTAAAATTATTGGAAGGAGGGTCAGAGTTTAAGAGAAAGGAGCCAGCCGTATTAAGTGTCAAGTCAAATATCATTGGATTTGTGTTAGTTCTAAAATTTACAGGGGCAGTCATTATAATTAGGAAAAAAATTTAAAGACACTTGCAGGGTATTTGGCATAATTCTAACATCTCTCTGGATGTTTTAACTTTGCATAGTGAGCTTAGAATTTAAAGAATGCTACTCTGCTGAGCGTTGATGCGACAGATACTGCTGATAAAATTACTCATGGCCTAAGGTCTGTATTTCTATTTTGGTCAGGCTTCAAGAATGGCATATATAGCTTGATCATGCTAGCCCTTTTTGTCCTGGGAATATTTTTAGTCCTGCTCATTGTGTTAAAGCTTGTCTTTAACAACATCAACATGTTGGCAGCAAAAGTACATGGTCATGAAACTAAAAATGGACCCCCAGACAGAGTTATTAAATTAACAGACTGGCAAGCCAAGGACGGGTAAAATTCTGTACAGAGCCTTACCAAACTATGACAGAATTGCATTGCCTTTGATAATGCATATTCCAGGATGGGTAAGGAAGGCATGCTTGTCAGAACGACCTAAGACAGGCTCAATCTTGTTTATGAAATTAAAAAGGGGGAGAGGCAGAGAGCTTTTGGGGCTGCTTGGCAAGAATCTGACATGGGCCAAGGACAAGGAAATGAGCTATTTGGCAGAAATATGACATTGGCCAAGGACAAGGAAGTGGGCTTCAGGCAGGAATCTGACATTAGGCTAGAACAAAGAAGTAATTTCAGGCAGGAATCTAAATCTTAGGCTAGAACAAAGAAGTAATTTCAGACAGGAATCTAAGTCTTAGGCTAGAACAAGGAAGTAAGACATGAAAATGACTTTGGGCTAGGAGAGAGAAGTAGGCTCAGATACTTTGGTCATCCTGATAAGCCCTTAGAAACAGTGATCACTGGAGTGTTCACAGAACTTTGTTTATTGTCTTGCTTGTTCTTTGACTGTTTGTGTTTACTGTCTTACTTGTTCCTTGACTATTTGCATCTATTGTATTGCTAGTTCCTCAACCTAGAACTGACCTTAATACTTGCAGGTAATTAAAATGGTATGAAAACAAAAAGGAGGAGGGGGGATGGAATGGGGGTTTCTAGGGAAGGGAAATGGGGGAAGGGGATGTCATCTGAAATGTAAATAAATTTAAAAAATTTTTTTTAAAAAAGCGAGTTCAATTAAACAATCTTCTACTGTGACCCTACAGACTATTTTGAAGCAAATCCCAAATGCATATTTCATCTCCAAATATTTCAATATAGGTATAAAATTATAATGATCTAATACAAGAATTTAAGAATGAAACCAATTTTCTTATTAAAAAATAAGAATGTCAAGAAGGAGTGGAGTGATGGCTCAGCAGGTAAGACCAGTGGCACTCTTCCATAGAAGTGCCCACACAAAGCACCTCACAATCATCTGAAACTCCAGTCCAAGAGCATTCAACACCTTCTTCTGGCCTCTGCTAGCACCAGGCACACACAACAAAAAAGCAGGTTTCAAATAATTTGCTCCACTTATACAGTGAAAATCTACAACCTAGGAATTCTAAAGTTATGTTACTATATGTTGGGTAGAATTCACCTATAATAAAGAGAAAATAGAAAGGGATATACCTGAAGGAATTAACTTCATCCTAGAAAAGGAAAGCTGGATTACAAGATTGCAGTATTATGAGACACCCTGGATTTAAAAAAAAAAAAAACAATAAAAAGAAAATTATGAAATAACTGTCTAAATATAGTATAAGGCTTTATTTTTCTCACCTTTTCCATATAACTGATATGACTTGGTAAAAATATTAATGACGCTGTGTGGACTTCCCTTTGCCAGTTCTTCCCATGGTCCTTTGCTTTGTGTACCACCTATGTGCCCAAAAAGTGGCAAGAATTTCTCAGCTTCTTTCTGAAACTCTTTGATGGGTTCATAAGAATTTCTCTCTCCAGCACAGAATTCTTTTTCCTTTAAGATTTCTGCTACCTTCAAAAGAGGTCTTGCATCCCGGTGTCCTTCTTCCTCAGAGAGACTTCCTTCACTAAGAAGAGGCCCTTCACTGACTGAGTCTATGCTGGAACAAAGAGACCTTTTGGCTCTTTCTTGAGAACAGGCTTGTATGTCAGAGATAGAAGAATCTGTCTGCCTCCTGCACAACTGTGCCAGCAGCCCTCCTGGCTTAGGACTAGGGGATTTCATTCTCAAGCTTGATATGGCACTCTGGGGTCTGATCATCTCAGGAAGTTTTTTATATTCACTAAGACTGCCTACACCAGGAAGCTCATCATCAAAAGTTGCATGAGATACACAGGTTCCCAGCATCTTCTGAATCCGGGCGGAGAACGCATCTTCAATGTCCTCTTTCACAGGTGGACTGATAGCTTTAGTCCAAGGTCCATTCTCTTGAGGTGCTACCTTCACATCACACTCAGTGTTCCACACTGACCCATAGTTAATGCTGGCCCCAGCTAGTTTCTTAGCTTCACTTTCAATTCTACTGGACAGAGAAGCAGCTGTTGCTTTCAGGGCTTCAATACGATCCAGTTTACTCTTATATTGGCTGGTACTAGGTTTTAACAAGGCATCTGGATGAGGAGCTTGTGAGGTCAGATATGGTTGAGGTGTGAAAGTTAACGGTCCTGAAGCCTTATTATGACTCTTCTTGGCTGGTAAAACAGATTCATAGTCCTTGTGCAAAATTCCTACGTGCTCAAGATGCAAGAGATGAGAGAGTAAATTTTCAGCCGTTCCAACCAGGGGCTGTGCTTGAGAACTATGACCTCTAGGGCTCAACCTGTCAGGCTGCATCCATGTCGGCTCCATCAAGTCTCTTCTGATAACAGAAAGCACAATGTTAGTTAATATAGTAATCCATATTATTATTTTTCTTTTTTTTACAGCATTAGTAATTGATTCCAGAGCTTTGCCCATACCAGACAAGTATGCTATTATGGACCTATGTCCCCAGTCCAAACTGTCACTTAAAAAAGGTAAAGGGGTTCTCGGATTATAAGAATAATATACATACATTAAAAAAAAAAAAGGCAAAGGGCTGAGAGTGAGAGATTACTCAGAGAAAAACAATAAAAAAGCTATTGTTATCTTTGGTAGTTTGTTTACAATTATATCCTTGCTAACATTTTTCTATGTATAAGTTGTGGTTTTGTGAGGCCTTATTTTTTCAAATGGCCATTTAAAACTCTACAGACAAGCTTCCTTAGAACAATACCTCTATTCAACCCTTTAAAAATAGTATTACTTAAAAGAGAAACAGTTAAGATTTTGTAGTGATTTGAATGAAAATGGCCCCCATAGGCTCCTAAGGAGTAGTGCTATTAGGAGGTGTGGCCTTGTCAGAGGAAGTGTGTCACTGTGGTTAAGCTTTGAGGTTTCAGATCCTAAAACCAGGCCCAGTGTCACTCTCTCTTCCTACTGCATGCCGATCTAGATGTAGAACTCTCAGTTCCTTCTCCAGCACCATGTTTTTCTGTGTGCCATCATGCTTTACACTGTGACAATAACAGACTAAATCTCTGAAACTGTAAGCCAGCTCCAGTTAACCGGTTTCCTTTATAAGGGTTGCCATAAGTCTCTACACAGCAATAGGAACTCTAAGAGAGACTGCTCAATATTGGAAGTCACCAAATGGTTCAGCAGGTAAGGGCATCTGTCGTTCAAGCCTGGAGAACTCAAATAAAAAGATGGAAGGAACTGAATATACAAAGTAATGGCCAATCACAGCATGTGTGCCCTGTTACATATGCCACACACATGCACAATACATAGTACTTTATTAAAATATACATGTTTTCTTCTTGTTGTTGTTTGGTCTTTAGTTTGTTTGTTTTTTGTTTGTTTTGGTTGTTTGGTCTTTTGACTTGCTCTATAGACCAGGTTGGCCTTGAACTCAGAGATCTACTTGCTTCTATCTCCTGAGTGCTGGGATTAAAGGAGTATGCCACCACCTCCTTGCTAAAATGTAGAGTTTTGAAATTTAAAAAAAAATCTAAAATTTTAAAAGGAGAAAAAGAAAGGAAAGAAAAGAAGAAGTAGAGGAACCAATGTAAAGTAATAACAAACTTGTGCTTGGTTTGTTTCATAATGTTTAGAATCAGAAACTCAGGGAAAGGCAAATCAACATGACCACAGCATAGTAGGTCTGACAATGATTACAGTATTATTTAAACAAAAGCGTTCATAATAAAAATGAACATAATAAAAATTTTTAAATTATAAATAAAATGTATGATTTATATTTAAAATATATTTAGGACATCAAACAAATTATACATTTCTCTTATTAGCAGTAAGTATATACACTGGTTAAAAGTACTGGGTTCTTTTGTTTGTTTGCTTTGGTTTTGTTTTGGTTTTTTTTTTTTTTTGGTTTTTTTGAAACAGGGTTTCTCTTTATAGCCCTGGCTGTCCTGGAACTCACTCTGTAGACCAGGCTGGACTTGAACTCAGAGATCCGCCTGCCTCTGCCTCCCAAGTGCTGGGATTAAAGGCGTGTGCCACCACTGCCCGGCAAAAGTACTGGCTTTTAAAGTCACTATGCAAACCCAATGCCAAAAGTAATGTTTTGACTTTGAGAAAGTTTAATTAAAATCTAGACTTCAATTATCTCCTCTGTGAAACCATAACAACAGCACTTAGGTCTATTGATGTGCCTGTGTGACAAATCACTTGCCTAAAAGGCACAAGACACTGGGCTTCATGCTGGTATTACAAAGCAAATAAAATCATACGAATACCCAAACAATGTTTTTTACTAAAAGGATTCAATCAGTTCTAGGCTAAGAAACAATAAATGTCATCAATACTACGGGGCTAGAGAGATGGCTCTGAGGTTAAAAGTACTTGCTGCTTTTCCAAAGGATCCAGGTTCAATTCTCAGTGTCCATATCAGGCAGCTTATAGGAGACTGACATCTCTGCATACACCTGCAGTGGCAGGCACATATCCACACATATACATGTGTAATTGAAATTAAAAAATCTTTATAAAGGAAAAATAAAGGCACTTCCTGCTCTTGTAGGACTCAGGTTTGACTCCAATACCCACACAGTGACTCACAACCATCAGTAACTCCAGTTCCAAGGATTCTTTACTTTCTTCTGACCTCCATGGGTACAAGGCATATACATGGTGTATGTACATACATGCAGGCAAAACACTCATAAACATAAAATAAATAAATGTAGAAAACAACGTAAATGTTACCATTGTTATTGCCCTTTAGGATAAAAAAGGACTGTGTTTGTTAACTCCAAATTGGAAAGAGATTTGACTTGTATCTGTATATTCTCAAAGAGTTTCAAATCTTTTTTCTTCTCCTAATGGTTACTATTACAAAGTATAGTTTAGAACCATCGTATCTTTCACTGTGACTTACCCACCCAAAAACTTTATGTTAGGCTTAGACAGAGCAAGAGTGCTACCACCTGCATAAGAAATTAACATTGGACCTGGATTAAAGGACAGGAAAAACCAGCGTGGAGCATGGTGAGTACATCTGTACACCATGTTCAGGTATTAGTTGAAGATATTCACCAAATGTGAAATGTCTTCTCATAAAAAGAAAGAACCTTGGTCATCTTTCATTCTCTCATTTTATTTTATTTTATTTTATTTTATTTTATTTATTTATTTATTTATTTATTTTTTTTTTTACCTTGCAAGAGGTTGTGGAGGTTCTGACAGGGACAGGTCACTACTGGAAGACGCACTTGGGGGACGTTCCTGTATTTTGTTTTCTTTATCAGATTCTCCAGATGGTTGATACCCAGGTCTGGTCTAAGAGAAAAGAGCATCAAATTTATCTGATTCTGATCACAAAGATGTCTTCAAGTAGCACATAAGAAACTTATCAAGTCCCTTTAACTTAAAAAGGTCATAAAAGAGAGGTTTTCCTCTCTCAAGTAAAATCACTTTATATTTAGTTCGCCTTTAAAACAACCATTACATCAGTGTTTACTTATATCAGGTTGTGGGTTTGATACTGGCACAACAGAAAATCAAATAAAAACAACCACTACAATTAACAGCAAAACCTCATCTAAAAAATCTAACAAGGACATTGCAATTGTTGGTAATAGCTGTTAAGTTAACAGAATTTAGAATCATCTGGGACATGGTCCTCCAGGCATCTTGACTGTGTTAAATGAGGTGTAAAGACCTGTCCACTGTGGGTAGCACCATTCCCTAAGTAGAACCCTGGTCTACTTAAATGAAGAAAACCACCTTAGCTGCAGCATGTGTTCATTACTGTTTGCTTCCTGATTATGAATGTGATGTGACCAGCTGCTTCAAGCTCCTGGCACCTTGATTTCCCCTTATGATAAACTATTCCCTTAAAGTAAAAGCCAGAAAAAATACTTTCTCCCTTACATTGCTTTTGTCAGTGTATTTTATCACAACAACAAACAAAAAATAAACGGATAAAATAGTATCCTTTATAAACCTCAGTTTTTTTCATCTCATAAGAAAAAGAATATAAATAACCCTTTTGAGGCTGTATTTATTGATGTTTAAACCTGTAAGTAAAGCTTTTGAAACAGTTGTAATACCTGAGACACACTCAATTATCAGTCTTAAAAACATTAGCACACGAGTATGTCCTCACTTAAATACTAAACCCAAAACTAGCTACTTCATTAGTAATTTGGTGGTGTACTATGTACTAGCTCTCCTGCTCACTACTACAATAAAAACAAAGCAGAAATACAGCAGGACAGAAGAGATCAATGGTGACCAATATTGTAAGCTCTTCAGCTTTAACTTTCTGCATTGGCATGCATGCAATAAATTTTATGAAAGGTCTTGGTTGTTGTTTGTAACTATCTGAGCATGTCTAAGTCCTAGGTAGGATAATTTTTCAACAGTTCTGTACAGGAAGCAAGCTTTTCCTCACCAGAAATTATCCCACTTCGTGTTCCCCTAACTACCAGTACCTGTGTTTCCTGTGTAACATGCTGACGGGCTGGCTCTTCAAGCAAAGTCTTTTCCAGTAGCAATTTGGAGTAAGTTTCCTGTAGCCGTCTAGAGGCCGATGGATCAGAAGGAGGCACAGGTTTTGCTTTAGAGAAGGCTTCTCTCTGTCTCCGGTAGAGCTCCTGTAATCGTTTGTTCTTCTGCTCCGTAGCCTCCTTCTGAGCCTTCTTCTCTTCATGTTGCCTCCTCCTCCTCTCCTCCTGCTGTCTAACAATGTACTGTCGCACCTCATCTGTGTCATAGTGGCGCTTCTTGGAAATCACAGGTGGATCCTCACTCGCTGTTATTTTGTCAGGCTTTCTTTTCACAGGGCTGTGACTCCTGGAAGCTTGTACAGGGGCCGATGACTTCTGATTCTGTACTTCTCCAACCTCTTGCCTCACAGTTTGAGCCGAAGAATCTAGCTGTAAGTCATCAAGAATCCCACGAATTTCAACAGGCAGAAAATCCTTGTTTAAGGCAGCATTTTCCTCCTGCTTATTGTCTGGAAGGGACAGAGCTGATTTCACTATCGTATTTTCAGACCAAGCTCTGCTTCTTGAACGCTCTGAGCTTCGTGGAAGCTGTTTATGTGAAACATCCAACTTGGGGTCTGATTCTGCTCTTCCAATATGGCCCCCTGCAACACACAGACTATTAGTTATAGAGACTCCAGATTCATTCCTAAGAGTTACTGCATGAATAAGAAAATTAAGGAATTTTTCTTTAAACATGGATTCAAATATCCTATAACAGTCCAAAGAATGTTGTAAGGGTAAATTCCCATTTATATCAGGAAGAGCTTCATACAAACTATACTCTTTTTATAACACATCTTTTAGTATTTCTTCAAAAAAGACATATTATAATTGATAGGAATATGTAACATTACCATTTATCTTACATGTGCATATTTATTTTTTCCCTCTTCAAAAAGTTTTTTTTTAAAACATCAACTTTTTAGAAACCATCTGAATTGAAGAAGAGGAAGAGATGGAAGAAGGAGAGGAGGAAGAAGAGGAAGAGGAGGAGGAGAAGGAAGAGGAGGAAGAAGAGGAAGAAGAAGAAGAGGAAGAGGAGGAGGAAGAAGGAGAAGAGGAAGAGAGATCCAGGTATGGTGTCAGGCAAATATAATCACAACACTTGGGAGGCAGAGACAGGAGAATCAGAAGTTCATAAATTTCCTTGGCTACACAGTAAGTTTGAGGCCAGCCTGGACTCTCTAAGACTCTGACTTCAAGCTACAACAAAATCTAACCAGGAAATCTCCTTAGAAATCTTTAGGAAAGGCATAATTTTAAGTGCTTTGAAAAAGATCAAACTTGGTTCTGGAGAGAAGGCTCAGTGGCTAAGAGAAATATCTGCCCTTCCAGAAGACTGGGGTTTGAGTCTCAGCACACACATGGCAGCTCCCAACTGTCTGTAACTACAGTTTCAGGTGATCCGACATCCATTTCTGCGATAAGGCACACATGTGTATAGACACATACGCAGGCCAAACATTCATACAAGTCAAATAATGATGTTTTCTTTAAAAAAAAAAATAGCTATACCGAACACAACAATAAAGGCACTGAAAATACTGGATTTTTTTTCTCTAAAAGTTTCATACAATACTGACTCATTTTGCAATTAAATGGCAACATATTTAGATGAGTTTACCAGAGAATTTCTGAAAGTTTAGATTTCTATTGACATAAAAAGATTAAAACTGACCACCTACATATCACACCTTAGTAATATCTATAAAACAAATCTCAAAAATATTTTAAAAGACTATTTGGTATTTTACCCATTTTTAAGAGAAAAAGAAAAATCCTCAGTGAGAAGCATAAGAATATCCCTTCCATTAGGATAAATATGTTCTTTCAAGTAGCCAGGGATTGTGGTTTATGGTGTGAAGTCCTATATATTAAAGAACTGCCTACTTCCTAGAAAACACTATCTGCTGGCTAACAGCTGTCTCTGTGATTCTCTAATGAATGTCAGAGCACAATAAACATATTATATATGCAAACAACCATTTCATCATCTACTATTTGCTGACAAGGCTTAATTTTAGACTGATAAAATGCATGAGTTCACTTGCAAGATGAAAGAAATAAAAAGAAATACAATATTGACTGCAATATATTAAATCAGAGTTGATTTCATTTCTTACTTAATGGACTCCTAGAACTAAATTAACTGGGGGACAATTTCACTGCTGAAAAAGAAAACTGGCTGTGGAGATTTTATATTTCATTTCTCAAAGTTAGTGTTTATGGAAAACATAACTAGTTAATTTTTCCTTTTCCGTGTGTGTGCGTGCGTGTGTGTGTGTGTGTGTGTTGTGTATCTTGTATGTGTGGGCATATATGTATGTGAAGATGCCTGCATTAGGAGGGAGGTGTGTGCATGTGAAAGCCAGGGGTTGATGTCAGAAATGATCGCTCTTCCGTCTCATTCACTGAGGTGGGGGTCTCTCAGTCATAGAGACACATACTCAGAGCTTACTTATACAGCTAGACCTGCTAGCCAGCTTCTTCTAGGAAACCCCTAGAGGCAGGACTTACAGGTGGGCACTGGGGATCTGAACTCTGGTCCCCACGCTTGCACAACACGCACTTTATCCACTGGAAACTCTCCTCAAACACCCTCACACCTATAAATAGCAGTCAATGTGCTTAAATAAGAAAGAAAAGGATCTGAAAGTCAAATTTAAAAGAGTCCTGGGTCATAAAACAAATTTAGCTATGACTGACTACGCCTCTGAGAAAAATAACTTTTCTCTAGACCTCTCCAAGTTCAACAGAACATTTCTGCTTTTTTGAGCTACAGGAAGAATTTTAAAGCAAAATCTTAAGTATTCTCCAGCACATTTGTATCATCTGAGTATATAAGCAGGCAATCTTTAAACAGTTTTAACTATATCCTCTCACCAAATTTAGCCAGTCTTTCTCTTCCACTTCTGTCACTCGATGTGGGTCTTCGCTGTTTCTGCTCCATCTTGGGTGCAGGTCCCAGAATCTTCTTTACTAATTTTTGTCCATCTCGCCAAGAAGATGTACTTATCAAACGACTACTACCTAAAATATATATTGCACTGAATTTAAAACTTTATCTCTAAGAAGTATATTTACACAGTAATATAGGTTCTATAATTAACTTTACATTTATCTTCTGCTAAGCTCAAAAGGTCTGTCATTTAAAGTATATTTTTAGGGGCCAGAGATGGTTTAGCAGTCAAGAGCACTGGCTGCTCTTCCAGAGGACCTGGGTTTGATTTCCAGCACCCTCCCAGGGGCTCACAACCATCTTCAGCTCTAGCTCCAAGAGGTTTAACCCCTTCTTTGTCCTCTGTGAGCATTAATGTGCACATACAATACACAAACATACATGTAGACATGCCCATACACATAAATAAAATTAAAATAAAAATTTTTTAATTTTATTTTTAACTCTAAGCCATCAAAATTAGTTAACAGTTTGTTCAAATCTTTTTTTAAAAAATTCTATTCATTTTTGGGGGGTGGGGAGAGTGTGCCACAGCACACATGGGGCAGTCAGAGAACAATGTGGGACAGTCAGCCCAGTTCTCTCCTACCACAATGATTCTTGAAATTTCAAGTTACTAGCTAAGACTTGTTTTCTAAACAAATATAGGGATAAAATTTAATCCCAGTGCTCAGGAGGCAGAGGCAGAGGCAGGAGAGCCTCTGTGAGCTGAAACTTGGTCTACATAGCAAGTTTCTAGTTAATGAAAGCTACAAAGTGAGACCCTTCTTCAGTGAACAAATTTTAAAAGTTAAAAACATGATAAAAATTATATATGTACAAAGAATTTTTAGGTATGCAATGACTAAAATTATACTAATATGACTTTAAAATTAATATATAGATACAATAAACAAATATAAAAAATTTAAATACTATTTAGAAATACTCAAACTAATACTAGTACTTTTTGTTTGTATCAAAATGAATAGTTTTAGGGGCTGGGGAGATGGCTCAGTGGTTAAAGCACTGACTGGTCTTCCAGAGGTCCTGGGTTCAATTCCCAGCAACCACATGGTGGCTCACAACCATCTGTAATGGGATCTGATGCCCTCTTCTGTGTGTCTGAAGACAGCAACAGTATACTCATATAAATAAATAAACCTTTAAAAAAAAAAGAATAGTTTTGTTTTCTCGTATTTTTCCACTTTTCTAGCATGCTGTCCTACTTTTATATGAAAGACATTCTATTAATAGTTCCTTTTAAAGAAGCTATAATTTAATAGTCTAAATGGAAATATAAGTCTAATAAATATATTAACTATAAGCTTTTATAAATATGTTCTGTTTAAACATGTGTGTATGCATGTACATACACATGTAGGTGTGTATACATGTGTATGTATGTGTGTGCATACGTGTGTGTGTGTGTGGGCGCACATGAGTGTGTTTTCTGTGTATTTCAGGTTTTCTTGGCATATGCCAGGCCAGTTGGACCAGGAGCTTCCAAGTGCTGTGTCCACCTCTTATCCCACAGGAGCACTGGGATTACAGGTACTGATGTTGTCCATCTGGCTTTTATGCAGGTTCTAGGAATTCAAATTCAGGTCCCCGCCCTTGCACAGCAATCCCTTTTACCTACTGAGTCAGCCCCTGTTTACTTTAGAAATGCCTTTGTACTTTGATATTAACATATAAACAACGGGTCTAAAGTATTGAAAGGGTTCTAAGCTTATTGCTCAATATATAAGAAACTTTATTTTCATAAATGACAGAAGAGAGTTCCTTATACTTTAAATTTTAGACTCAAAACTAAACAAACATGAACTCGTGGGTAGTCATTTATAAATGTTGGTTTTTTCAAAGTACTGTGAGGGAGGGGTTGAAGAGATGGCTCAGCAATTAGAGAGCACTGGTTGCTCTTCTAGAGGACCCAGGCTTGATTCCCTGCACCCACAGGGCAGCTCCCAACAGTCTGTAACTCCAATTTCAAGGGATCTGATGCCCTCTTCTGGTCTCTGAGGGCACTAGGCATTGCATGTGGTACATAGCCACACATGTAGGCAAAATATCCAGATACATAAAATAAAAAACTAAATTGTGGCCTTCTAAAATAGTCTCTTCAAGTATTGAAGATGACTCTCACTAGAAAATTATTAGTATAGTTTCAGCACTGTTAATGCTATTTAGTCTAGGTTAATGGCCAAGTACACACAAATGAAGCAGACTATCTATCTGGGTAAACACAACCTTTGTACTTCATTCCAAAGGAGGCCTCTGATAGGACTATTTACCATCACTCTTTCTTTTTATTTACTCTTCTCTAAATGTAATACAATAAATTATATTTTTGGTTTTGGAGGTTGTGATGGGAGGTGGTTGTGAGACAATGTTTTACTGTGTAGTATCAGCTGTCCTGGAACTTGCTCTGTAGACTAGGCTGGCCTTAAACTTACAGAGATCCACTTGCCTCTGCCACTGAATACTGAGATTAAAGATGTGTGCTACTACCAACTATGTAAAATGTTTTTATACTTAATTTAATTACCACTGAAATAACTATATTCTTGTAAAAACAAGTTTAATTTGTACAGAACTAGTATCACTCTATTACTGTATCTGAAGTTATCACAAAATGTGCTATCATTCTAATGACAAGCAGAACCAGAAGGACAAGGGTGTGGTCAGAACAGAGCACCTCATCACTTGCTGCTTCCCAGAGACCCTATGGTCTCTTACTATGCTGTCACACTGTTTCTAACTGTACCTCTCAGGAACTTTCTGTCTTGCTAACCACTATACTGCCACACATATAGCCACCGCTGACAAACATCTGGACAATGAGTGAATGTATTGATTCAGAGTCTCCTGAAATTCAAGGTGACAAGCTCTCAAACTGTCTCTAGTCTTTCATGGCCAAAAGTTACTTGCTGAATATGACACTTCAGGATAGCTAAGAACTGGAACTCATGTCATGTAAGAAGTACTATCCTGAAGTGTTTTTCTAATATTCATGCTTTTAGCTCTCACAATAATCCTGTAAGACAAATACTACTGATTGATCTTTTTACATATGAGGAAACTGAATCACACTAAAACTGACTCATGTGCCAAAGAAATAATGTTAGCTACAATATAAAGTCAAGCAAAATCAATCAAGTTAGTCACTATGGAAGCAGAAATCTCTTGTTTTCCTAATTTGATCTATTCTTTGTTTGGTTTAACCACTACTGGCAAGAAGACTGGCATTCTGATCTATCTTGAAGGCTATCATGATCTTACAGAAAACGATTACTCATAGAAAAAATTCACTATTTTAATTTGATGTGTTTGTATTAAAAATACTAGAAAAAAATTTGAGGTGACACATTTACTATCTTGAATACACAATGAGTCTGAAATTAATCTTTATTATAAACTAAATAAGATTTATAACCACCATGGAAACACACCTATAATATTATGCTATAAGGGTGTTTCCAGAATGGTTTAGCAGAGGAAGAGATGGATAGGATCCACCTATCTTAAACGTGGATGTCACTATTCTATGAGGTGAGGGTCCCAGATTGAATGGAAAGGAGAAGGTGAGGTAAGCTGCAGCTATCCTCTCTCTCTGTTTCCTGACTGAGAATAAAATATGGCCATCCACCATTGTTCCCACCACTGCCTTTCTGACCACTGTTAACTGCACCCCAAAACTATGAGCCACAAAAGCCTTGCTTCCTTTAGCAGGCTCTGTCAGGAATGTTTTCACAAGAGTATTAATACAATGAACAATGTATTATAGATGTATACATAAAAGAAACCTTTCAAATTGTATATTCTAAATATGGACAGTTAATGCTATCAACTATACCTCAACAAAATACTTGCATATAATAATAATAATGACATATATAATAGACTGAATTTTCACAAATTCCTAACAATGAGAACATCTGGATCTATATGCATATTTATATCCATATAGATTCCATTTCTATAATATCCAACTTTAAACTGAACAAAATACTGAAAACCAACCTGTTTTGCATTCTGGATTTGACAACTGTGTCGCTTTTTGAATTTTTCGTACTGGTTTAACCACTTTCTTCTCTTTACTTTTTTCAACAGGCTTCTCTTTTACAGAGGTATCATCTGAAACACAAATATGGACAGCCACCATTAGGACTCCCATTCAGCACCTACATTCCTCAGTGAAGAAACAGGGGTACAACAGCACCCTATTTCTGCAGCTTCAGTTACCCAAGGTCAACTGAAATCTGAAAACATTAGGTGGAAATTTCCAGACATAAACAATTCATGTTATAAATTGTGCGTCATTCTGATTAGCATGATGGTATCTTTTGCTGTCTAGCTCCAGACAGCCAGACTGGGTCATACCTGTCTAGAGTGTCCATACCTATAGGCTTTCCACTTATTAGACACAAATAGCCATCTCCACTACTAGACTATCTCATGGTGATAACACTGAATAAACTCTTTTAAAAGTTCCAGAGCTCAAGAATAGTGATGCTAGCAGTGAAGTCGTACCAGAAAGAAGCTGTAGAGTGTGCCAGTGAAATCAATCAAAGTCACATTTGCCAACTTCATGGGGAAAAAATGTATGCTGGGTTTGATAAGATGTACAGCAAGCTCATCTTTTATACCTAGTTTATAAATTAAGTACTATAACAAGTATGTATAAGAAGCATAAACTATAAGTAGGGCTCCACACACTTCAGCTTCAACCATCCTTTGGTGATCTTAGAACTATGAAAGAAAAACTTTCACTGAAGTTATTTCTATGACCCACAAACTATCAATGTCAAGTCTTCCTAAAGAAAAGTTTAAAGGTTACCACCATCCACTGTTAGGTATCAGTTCTTTGTTGTTGTTGTTTCAAGAAAACTTGTGAGAAATCCACCTCATTTCCAGAAATGGGAAGAAGCTTAGCAGTCATGCTTTCAAATCACTGCATGTTTGCAATTTCAGGTTAACATTTTCTTAGATTACTATTTTATCTAAAATTTTCAACATAAAAACTTTACAAAATGTAAATATACTAACCATCAATGTTCAAAAAATTAATCTAAATGACATGTATGAATAATGAAATTTAAAATATACATGGAGGTCTGCAGCATAAGCATAGTAGAGGAAGTCTGAGTAACAGGCTCTAAAGCAGGAGCAAACAGTATCTAAGAATCAGCAAGGACTCTGCTGAGAATGCAATGAACAAAGAGAACAGCTGGAATCTGGGTTACAGATATAAGTGAGATCCTGTCTTACTCAGCAGTGAAATGGCAAGTCTGTAGAACATCTGAGCAAAGGAGTGACAGAATTTAAACAAGACTCTAACAAGCTTACTCTGGCAGCTAGGCTGAGAACTGACTCATTAAGAGTTAGCAGTGAGGAGACCAGTAAAGAGAAGACTGGAGAATTAAAGCCACAGATCAATGGTGCCTTGATTTAGGTGAAGGTACCACCTTCGTCAACACCAAAAAGAACTGGTACTAAATAGATATAACTTAGATAGCAGAATAGAAAATATGAAAGAAAAACCGGGTCAAAGGTGACTTAGGTTATGGGTGGTCCAGACTGACAACTAGAGTAGCAAGTTTAAGGGATATGTCACCACCACATTGAATAATCTCCATTTTAGACAGTAAGCCTTAGATATCTATAACACATTTATGGGAGATGTATAGTTGACAGGTTAATAAGAGTTTGAATTCAGGGAGGAGGTCTCAACTAGATACAAAGATACAGGAATATTTGCATGAGAACTATTTCAGGTGTTAAGAATACATATGTTTTCCTAGTAGGTCTTTTTGGATAAATAAGCAAGAAGAGAGGGAAGATGACAGGGTAGAGGAGGAAGAAGAAAAGAATAAGGAACAGGTAGATTTAAGAGAAAAAACAATGCTTCTAGAAAGCTGACTAAAGACTTTCAAGGAAGGAGTGGTTAACAGTATCAATTGTTGCTGAACAATCAGCATGACAAATGGAGATTAGACACTGTATATATAAAGTGAATTTCATTAATGATCTTGATACCAGAAAAACCCCAAACAAACAAAAAACAAACAAACATAAGGGGAGAATACAAATCAGAGACCATTAGCATAAGGAAACACTTTGCAGTTTTGATCTAAACAGAAGGGGAACACTGGAGAGAGCACCCAAAGAGGGTATTCTACCATGATGAATGCTGTGACAAACGTGTTTAACAGTGTGTTATTGGGTATGACTAGACAGAGAAGGAAAGCTTGATACAGAAGCATGAAAGCAAGATGAAATAATATACTTACACACGTGCGCGCGCGCGCACACACACACACATACACACACGAATATAACCAAAACACAGGTAGAGGTTAAGAATACAGAGTTTACCCACCATAAAAAGAGGAAGGCAGAGTGTAACAGAATAACTTTTGAAACAGTCCCTGACATAATACTCCCTATCAGGTATGACACTGTCCTGTGATGTGTAGTTGCTGTCACTTCTGAGATGAGGAAACCAAGGATAAAAGGTTATGTAACAGCCTCATACATACAGCTAATGACCAGCAAAGCCAGAACATGAACTTTTAAGCCAATTCTAAAATATGCTTTCATAATTACTACATGACACTTTCTTTCCACATGAGAAGAGTATCCTACATACAGAATTTAATAAAATAAAGATGGAATTTAATGCCACAAAAGAAAAAAAAAGAAAGAAAAAGATTAGCAAAATCTTAGCTGCTGTCAGGTTTAGGAATTGAACAGTTGATTTTGATTTTTCTTGATTTTAATTCTTTATGCAATCCTGGAAAAATTATTCTTTCAGCTTTCAATTACTCAACTGTTTAAAAAGCAAACACAAGACTGAGCACCACATGGACCGCGCTCAGCGCCTTACTAGATGAGCAGGAGGTGGGAACATTACTCTTTTCATTGTCCTAGTTCTTCAGGCCTTCCACAGGCTCCTCCTGGTTATAATTCTCTCACATGCATTCCCCTCCTGTAACACTTTGACTTCTGCAAATGCTGACTGAAATTACTGGCCAGTTGAAAGATATTTGAGGCCTAAGAGAAGCAAACCACAACTAACTCTGTTTCCATAAAATCAGTATGTCCTGACTTTAAAAGTCCCCAAGCTTTAAAAATGGCATAGTTTCTGTATCATGAGCCATGGAGCCTAATTTTACCCCTGGAGGAGAGCTAAGAGGCCAAGAGGGTCTCATCACTTAAACCATTACTACTCTAGTTAGTTTAGAACACACTTAGGAAGGGGTAGCATCTCGAGGTTGGTGAGAGTCTCATGTGTAATAGTGTATGTTATGGCATGCATTATAAATGAGCAAGACACAGGAAGCTCTGCTCTCACCTGTGAACTGAAGTGCTAAGTCTCGGTACAGCTCTCTGCTCAGAAATTCCGCCTCCGGCCACACTTTTCCATCAGGAGTGCGAATCTTGGTCTCTGAGGGGTTGAAACCTGATGCACACCAACACAAGGCGCTTTCAAAGATTGGTTCTGTTTTTAAGTCAGATACAATTTTTAAAAATAACATAAAATTTGCTATAAAAATATCACGGTAGTTATTTATTTGGGGGTGGGAGCCGGCATGCTACAGAATGAATGTAGAGAGCAGAGGGTAACTTGCAGGAGTTGGTTCTCCTTTCACCGTATAGATCCTGAAGGTCACACTCAGGTCATCAGGTCAGTGCACCATCTCACCAGTCCCGAAGTATACAATTAGGTGTTCTAAAATAAATTCTGTTTCATAACTACAACTGTTTTCTAATTCCACAGTAATTTCATCGCTGAGAGGAGGAGCCCTGTCCCTGTTATATCAGCTGATGCCCATCAGACCCACCCACCACTGAGACTACTCATCTACTTTCTATCTGCAAGCATCTTCCTAGTCTAGGTAGTCCATATAAGTGGAATCTTTCACTAGTATGTCATTTATGTTAGCCTATTATACTTTGTAAATTTTCAAGGCTCCAACATCGTATATCAGGATCAACTGATAGTTCTTTGAATGGACAAGACATTTTATCCATTCATATAATCACATGGACTGTTTCTACTTTTTTCTATAATTAATAATGCTGTTATAAATATTCTTATACAAGTTCTGTAGAAATGTTTTCAATGGGTATTACATGTTAGAATCAATTGCTGGGTCATGGTAACTAACTGTGTGTAACTATAAGAACTATAAATTATTTTCTAAAGCAGTGGCACCATTTTGTATTCTCCTCAGTACACACAGGTTTTAATTTCTCCATATTCTTGCTGATACTATCGTCTGTCTCTTTCACTAAAGCAACTCTAGTGGATCTACAAAGTAGCATCTTATTATGATCTGACGTGTTTCTGTAATATTAATGTCAAATTTTCTATATTTAGTTAACTTTATATTTTTAAAAGAGGAATGCATAATTAGCTACTGTACAATATACTGATGAACACCAGTTGGAACAAAGCAGCTTCTGTGAGATAAAGCAGCACATACTCAAATACACTGGAAATGGAGACTCAAAAACTAAATAATACAAGAAATGTCACTCCAACACACACACACTAAGTCTCATCCCCAGCTCTGTAGCAGGAAGTCTATGGCCTCCCATTCCTCTCTGACCTCATCATTGGAATCTTCTCCCACAACTGTCCTTCCCCAAACTCATCCCAGTATCCCAGCCTCCAATACCAGTAGGCATTCCCTGTGAACGCAGAAGCCGAACAGGCTAGGTAAACAGGTAAGCTAACTGAAGAACTTCACCACTCCCTCTTCATCTCCAAACCCAATGCCCCAGTCTCAACCCTAACTCGGCAATGGAATACCTGCTGCAGCCTCCCTTCTCCCTCTGCTCACATCTCCTGTGGATCCCACAGACCTCTCCTCCTAACCTTTGTCTTCTAACTTGTTGCATTATCCCAGCCCAACTTCTGCAAGCACTCCTTGCTAACACAGACCACTCCTGCCAGGAAAGCAGCAGGTAGGCTGTCTGTAGACTTTCCCCTCCTTCTGTTCTCCTAGATCCAACACCCTAGTCTCATGACCAATGCTTTAGCTGATCCTCTGAGGTGACCTATCTTCACTGTCTCACCCATTCCAAGAAGACAAAAGAAACAGATCCTGGTTGAACACTCCTGTGAACCCCTCCATACCCGTACTCTATCCTTGTTTCTAAGTGTCACCTCCCAATAAAATACCTGCTAAGTAACACACAGGCATCACACTCTCCAAAAATCCAGAGAGGAAACAGAAACCAAGGATATTCATCAGTATATTGTACAGTAGCTAATTATGCATTCCTCTTTTAAAAATATAAAGTTAACTAAATATAGAAAATTTGACATTAATATTACAGAAACACGTCAGATCATAATAAGATGCTACTTTGTAGATCCACAAACACAACAAAAACCCAACAAAAACAAATCCAGAAATCAGCACCTAGACCTATAATCATCGACATCCCAGATGACTAGAGCCCAATATATATGAATAACAGCGAGGCCAACATGTCTCCTCTAGAGCCCAGCCTACCACAGCAGGCCATAAATAGTCCAACATAGCTGAACCACAACAAAAAGATACTAGAACCACCTGTATGAAGATGGCAGAGGTCCTTAAAGAGGACATTAACACATCCCAGAAAGAAAGTCAGAAAAACACAAACAATACATGAAAATGAAGAAAACCCAAATAAGGAAATTCTGAAAATAAAAAATTTTGGAATTTGAACAAGAATTACAGAGGCAAGCTTCACCAATACATAATAATCAAAAGACTAAACGAACAGAACAACAACAAAAAATCAAAACAACTCCTATAAAAACCTGCAAGGAAAAAAGACCAAGTAACATACAAAAGCAGACCAATTAGAATTACACCTGACTTCTCAATGGAGACTCTAAAAGCTAGAAGGACCTGGATAGATGTGCTACATACTCTAAGGCACTATAGATGCCAGCCAAGACTACTACACCAGCAAAACTTTCAATCACCATAGATAGAAAAAAAAACAAGATATTCTAAAATAAAGCCAAATTTAAACAATATTTATCTACAAATTGAGCCCTACATAAGATGCTAGAAGGAAAACGCCAATCTGTGCAAGTTAACTACACTCATGAAAATAGGGAATAAATAATCTCAGATACAGAGAGAGAGAGAGAGAGAGAGAGAGAGAGAGAGAGAGAGAGAGAACAGGAATCAACAAACACTGCTCAATGATATCTCCCAATATCAACGGTCTCAAATCCCCCAATAAAAAGACTAACAGAAATTATTGAGGAAAACTTCCCTAACCTAAAGAACAAGATGCCCATAAACAGACAAGAAGCCTACAGAACACCAAATAGACTAGACTAGAAAAGAAATACCTCCCGTCACACAATAATCAAAACATCAGATGCACAAAACAAAGAAAAAATACTAAAAGCAGAAAGGGAAAAAGGTCAAGTAACATATAAAGGCAGACCTATAAGAATTACACCAGACTTCTCACCAGAGACTATAAAACCCAGAAGAGCCTGGACTGACATCATACAGACCCTAAGAGAACACAAATGCCAGCCCAGACTACTATACCCAGCAAAACTCTCAATCACTATAGATGGTGAAACCAAGATATTTCATGACAAAACCAAATTTGCACAATATCTTCCCACAAACCCAGCACTTCAAAGGATAATTGATGGAAAATGTCAACACAAGGAGGAAAACTACAACCTAGAAAAAGCAAGGAAGTAATCTTCCAACAACCCCAAAAGAAGATAACTATACAAACATAATTCTACCTCTAATAACAAAAATAACAGGAAGCCACAATCATTTTTCCTTCATATCTCTTAATATCAATGGTCTCAATTCCCCAATAAAAACACAGATTATCAGACTAGATACACAAACAAGACCCAGAATTTTGCTGCATTCAAGAAACACACCTCAGTGACAAAGACAGACACTACCTCAGAATAAAAGGGTGGAAAACAAATTTCCAAACCAATGGTCACAAGAAACAAGCTGGAGTAGCCATTCTAATATCAAATAAAATTGACTTTCATCCAAAATTAATCAAAAAAGATAAGGAAGGACACTTCATACTCATCAAAGGAAAAATCTACCAAGATGAACTCTCAATTCTGAACATCTATGCTCCAAATGCAAGGGCACCTACATACATAAAAGAAACTCTACTAAAGCTCAAAACACACATTACACCTCACACAATAATAGTGGAGGATTTCAACACCCCACTCTCAGCAATGGACAGACCATGGAAACAGAAACTAAACCGAGACACTTTGAAATTAACAGAAGTTATGAACCAAATGGACTTAACAGACATCTATAGAACATTTCATCCTAAAACAAAAGAATATACCTTTTTCTCAGCACCTCATGGTACCTTCTCCAAAATAGACCATATAACTGGTCACAAAACAGGCCTCTACAGATACAAAAAGATTGAAACAATCCCTTGCATCTTATCAGATCACCACAGACTAAGACTGGTCTTTAATAATGACAAAACCAATGGAAAACCCACATGTACATGGAAACTGAACAACTCTCTACTCAATGATGACTTGGTCAAGGAAGAAATAAAGAAAGAAATTAAAGATTTTTTAGAATTCAATGAAAATGAGGACACATCATACCAAAACTTGTGGGACTCCATGAAGGCAGTGATAAGAGGAAAACTCATAGCTCTAAGTGCCTACAAAAAGAAACTGGAGAGAGCACACACTAACAACTTGACTGCACAACTAAAAGCTCTAGAACAAAAAGAAGCAAATACACCCAGGAGGAGTAGAAGGCAGGAAATAATCAAACTCAGGGCTGAAATCAACAAAATAGAAACAGAAAGAACAATACAAAACATCAACAAAACCAGGAGCTGGTTCTTTGAGAAAATCAACAAGATAGATAAACCGTTAGCCAGATTAACCAGAGGGCACAGAGACAGTATCCTAATTAATAAAATCAGAACTGAAAAGGGAGACATAACAACAGAAACTGAAGAAATTCAAAGAATCATCAGATCCTACTGCAAAGGCCTATACTCAACAAAACTGGAAAACCTGGATGAAATGGACAACTTCCTAGACAGATACCAGGTACCAAAGTTAAATCAGGAGCAGATAAACCATCTAAACAGTCCCATAGCCCCTAAGGAAATAGCAGCAGTCATTGTCTCCCCACCAAAAAAAGCCCAGGACCAGATGGTTTTAGTGCTGAATTCTATCAGACCTTCAAGGAAGACCAAATACCAATTCTCTTCAAACTATTCCACAAAATAGAAACAGAAGGAACACTACCCAATTCATTCTATGAAGCCACAATTACACTCATACCCAAACCCCACAAAGACCCGACAAAGGAAGAGAACTTCAGGCCAATCTCCCTTATGAACATCAATGCAAAAATACTCAATAAAATTCTAGCAAATCAAATCTAAGAACACATCAAAACAATCATCCATCATGATCAAGTAGGTTTTATCCCAGGAATGCAGGGATGGTTCAATATTTGGAAATCCATCAATGTAATCCACCATATAAACACATTCAAAGAAAAAAACCACATGATCATATCACTAGATGCAGAGAAAGCATTTGACAAAATTCAACATCCCTTCATGGTAAAAGTCTTGGAAAGATCAGGAACTCAAGGCCCCTACCTAAACATAGTAAAAGCAATTTACAGCAAACCAGTAGCCAACATCAAACTAAATGGAGAGAAACTTGAAGCAATCCCACTAAGATCAGGGACTAGACAAGGCTGCCTACTCTCTCCCTACCGGTTCAATATAGTACTGGAAGTCCTAGCTGGAGCAATTAGACAACAAAAGGACGTCAAAGGGATACAAATAGGAAAGGAAGAAGTCAAAATATCACTATTTGCAGATGATATGATAGTATACTTACAGGACTCCAAAACTTCCACCAGAGAACTCCTAAACCTGATAAACAACTTCAGCAAAGTGGCTGGTTATAAAATCAACTCAAACAAATCAGTAGCCTTCCTCTACATGAAAGATAAACAGACTGAAAAAGATATTAGGGAAATGACACCCTTCACAATAGTTGCAAATAATATAAAATACCTTGGTGTGAATCTAACCAAGCAAGTGAAAGACCTGTATGACAAGAACTTCAGGTCCCTGAAGAAAGAAATCGAAGATCTCAGAAGATGGAAAGATCTCCCATGCTCATGGATTGGCAGAATTAATATAATAAAAATGGCCATCTTGCCAAAAGCAATCTACAGATTCAATGAAATTCCCATTAAAATCCCAACTCAATTCTTCACAGAGTTAGAAAAGGAAATTCTCAAATTCATATGGAATAACAAAAAAACCAGGATAGCGAAAACTATTCTCAACAATAAAAGAACTTCTGGAGGAATCACCATCCCTGACCTCAAGCTGTACTACATAGCAATAGTGATAAAAACTACATGGTATTGGTACAGAGACAGGCAGGAAGATCAATGGAATAGAACTGAAGACCCAGAAATGAACCCAAACTCCTATGGTCACTTGATCTTTGACAAAGGAGCTAAAACTGTCCAGTGGAAAAAGGACAGCATTTTCAACAAATGGTGCTGGTTCAACTGGAGGACAACATGTAGAAGAATGAAAATTGATCCATTCTTATCTCCTTGTACAAAGCTCAAGTCTAAGTGAATAAAGGACCTCCACATAAAACCAGATACACTGAAACTAATAGAAGAGAAGGTAGGGAAGAACCTTGAATACTTGGGCACAGGGAAAATGTCCCTGAACAGAACACCAATGGCATATGCTCTAAGATCAAGAATTGACAAATGGGACTTCATAAAATTGCAAAGTTTCTGTAAGGCAAAGGACACTGTCAATAGGACAAAATGACAACCAACAAATTGGGAAAAGATCTTTACCAATCCTACATCTGATAGAGGGCTAATATCCAATATATACAAAGAACTCAAGAAATTAGACTCCAGACAACCAAATAACCCCATTAAAAAAATGGGGTATAGAGCTTAACAAAGAATTTTCGATGGAAGAAACTCGAATGGCTGAGAAGCACCTAAAGAAATGTTCAGTATTCTTAGTCGTCAGGGAAATGCAAATCAAAACAACCCTGAGATTCTATCTCACACCAGTCAGAATGGCTAAGATTAAAAACTCAGGTGATAGTAGATGCTGGCGAGGGTGTGGAGAAAGAGGAACACTCCTCCATTGTTGGTGGGACTGCAAGATGGTGCAACCACTTTGGAAATCAGTGTGGCGGTTCCTCAGAAAATTGGACATAGCATTACCTGAGGATCCAGCTATACCACTCCTAGGCATATACCCAGAAGATGCTCGAACATATAACAAGGACATATGCTCAACTATGTTCATAGCAGCCTTATTTATAATAGCCAGGAGCTGGAAAGAACCCAGATGTCCTTCAACTGAGGAATGGATTCAAACAATGTGGTATATTTACACAATGGAGTATTACTCAGCTATTAAAAACAATGAATTCAAGAGTTTCCTAGGTAAATGGATGGAACTAGAAATTATCATCCTGAGTGAGGTAAGCCAATCACAAAAGAACACACATGGTATTCACTCACTGATTATTGGATATTAGCCCAGAACCTTGAAATGCCCAAGATTCAACACACAGGCCACATGAAGCTCATGAAGAAGGAAGATCAAGTGGGGGTGATTCAGTCCTTCTTAGAAGGAGCAACAAAATACTCAAGGGAGCAAATATGGAGACAAACTGAGGGACAGAAACTGAAGGAGGGGCCGTCTCAAGACCATTCCACCTGAGTATCCATCCCATGTGCAGTCACCAAAGGTAGATGCTGATGTGGAAGTCAGGAAGTGCATGCTGATAAGAGCTTGATATAGATGTCTCCTCAAGAGGTCTACAAGAATCTGACATATTCAGAGGTAGATGCTCACAACTAGCCATTGAACTGATCATGGGTTCCCAATAGAGGAGTTAGAGTGAAGACCACTGGAGCTGAAAGGGTTTGTGGCCCCATGAGGAGAGCAACAATACCAACCAACCACAGCTCCCAGGGTCTAAACCACCAGCCTGGGAGCACTTAGGGAGGGATCCATGGCTTCAGCTGTATATGTAAGAGCGGAGGGCCCTGCTGGACATAGGTGGTAGAAGAGATCCTTGACTTCGTGAAGGCTAGACGTCCCAGGGGGTGGGAATTTTGAGGGTGGGGAGGTGGGAGTAGGGGGTGGTAGGCAGGGGTTACATCCGCAGAGAAGAAGGAGGAGGGGTGAGGGGATAGGGGGTTCCTGGGTGGGTGGGGGTTGGGGGATGGGGACAACATATGAAATGTAAATAAAACATCCAATAAAAAAAAAAGGCTAACAGAATGGATTAAAAAAAATAGGATCATCAATTCTTCTGCTGCATCTAAGAAACATATCTCAACATCAAGGATAGACATTACCTCAGGGTAAATAATTAGAAAAAGATATTCCAAGTGAGCTGGTGTAGCCACACTAATATCTAATAAAATAGACTTCAAATGAAAAGTAATCAAAAGAGGTCATGATATTACAGTTATTAAAGGAAAACCCCACCAAAATGCCACTTCAGTTCTTAACTTCTATGCCCAAACACAGGGGCACCCAAGTTCATTTCTTTAAAAAAAAAAAAGCTACTACAGCTTAAGTCGAATAATGACCTGCACACACTCCATGAGTGACCTCAGTACTCCTCTCTCACCCAGACAAAAACTAAACTAAGAAATACTGGAGTGAAGAGACATTACAAACCAAATGGACCTAACAAATATTTACAGAATGTGTCACCTGAACACAAAAGAATACACCCTCTCTGCATCTCATGGAACTCTCTCCAAAACTGACCACATACTTGGACACAAAGTAAGTCTCAACAGATACAAGAAAATTGAAATACCTCACTGCATCTTGTCAGACCATCGCAGATTAAAGCTGGACATCAATAACAGAGACAACTGAAAGCTTACAAGCTCACCGAAACTCAACAATTCTCTACTGAATCAAAGATGGGTCAAGATAGAAATGAAGAAATTGAAGATTTTCTAAAATTCAATGAAAATGAATACACAGCATACTCAAACTTATGGGTCACAATAAAAGCAGTTCTAAGATGCAGCTTCACAGCACTAAGTGCCTACATTAAAACAAAACTAACCTAGAGATTTCATACTAGCAACTTATCAGCACACCTGAATGCTCAAGAACAACAACAAAAAATAATCACACCCCAAAATAGTAGACAGTAAGAAATAATCAAACTCATGGCTGAAATCAATAAAATAGAACCAAAAAGAACAATACAACAAAAATAAAAAAAAATCAATGAAATAAAGCTTTGATCCTTTGAGAAAAAATAAACTGGACAATCCTTTATCCAAACTGAAAGACAGAAAGAATATCCAAATTAACAAAATCAGAACTGAAACGGGGAACGTAACGACACATAGAACAGAGAAGCATAAGGACATACTTTAAAAACCTATACTCCACGAAACTGGAAAATCTAAAAGAAACAGATAATTTTTTGATAGGTACTACTTACCTAAATTACATCAAGATCAGACAATTTAAACAGACCTATAACGACTAGTGAAAAAGAAGCAGTTGTAAAGTCTCCCAACCAAAAAAAAAAAAAAAAAAGGAATCAGGGCCAGACGGTATTAGTGTATAATTCTACCAAACTTTCAAAGAAAAAAAAATTAACAGCAATATTCCTCAAATTATTCCACAAAAGAAAAACAGAAGGAACATTGCCAAATTCATTTTATGAAGCCACAGTTATCCTGATACCCAAACCACATAAAGACCCAACAAAGAAAGAAAATCACAAACCAATTTTCCTTATGAACACAGATGCAAAAATGCTCAATAAAAACTTGCAAACAAAATCCTAAAACATATCAAAAAGATCATCCACCATGATCAAGTAGGCTTCATCCCAGAGATCCAGGGATGGTTCAATATATGTAAGTAGATAAATGTAAGCTAACAGGTAAACAAACTGATAGAAAGAAAAAAACCCACATGATCATCTCATTAGTTAAAGAAAAGGCCTTTGACAAAAACCCAACACCCTCTCATGATAAAAGTTCTAGAGAGATTAGGAATACAAAGGATATACCTAAATATAATAAAGGCAATTTATAGCCAATAAGACAACTAAAGGAGATGAAGGGGTTTCAAATAGGAAAGGAAGAAGTCAAAACATCTTTATTTGCAGATGATAAGATAGTATACATATGTAACTCTAAATATCTCATTGGAAAATTCCTACAGCTGATAAACACTTTCAGCAAAGTAGCTGGACACAAAATTAACTCACAATAATAAGTAACCCTCCTATATACAAATGACAAAAGGAATGAGAAAAAAACACAGAAAACATCTTTCACAATGGCCTCAAATAATTTAAAATATCTTGGGGTAACTATAATCAAGCAAGTGAAAGACTTATATGATAACAACTTCATGTCTTTGAAGAAAGAAATTGAAGATATCAGAAGATGGAGAGATCTCCCATGCTCATGGATCAGTAGGATTAACATAGTGCAAAGAGCCATCCTACCAAAAGCAATCTACAAAATCAATGGAATCCCCAGCAAAATTCCAACACAATTCTTCACAGACCTTGAAAAGATAATGCTTAACTTTATATGGAAATGAAAAAAAAGAGGATAGCTAAAACAATCCTGAACAATAACTGCTGGATGTTCCACCATTCCTGATTTCAAATTATACTACAGAGCTATAGTAATAAAATCTCATGGTATTAACATAAAAACAGACACATTGATCAAAGTAACTGAATTGAAGACACAGACATAAATCCATACATCTATGGACACTCATTTTTGATAAACCAGAAATACAGACTGGAAAAAAAAAAAAGACAGCATCTTCAAAAAAATGGTGCTGGTCAAACTAGGTGTAGGCATGTAGAAGAATGCAAATAAATCATCACCCTGAACAAAACCTAACTCCAAATGTATCAAATATCTTAACATAAAACCAGATACAATGAGCCAGATAGAAAAGAAAGTGGGGAATAGCCTTGAATTCACTGCCACAGGAGGAGACTTCCTGAACAGAACACTGACAGTCCAGGCACTAAGAACAACAATTAATACATAGGACCTCATATCTGAACAGCTTCTGTAAAGCAAAAGGACACTGTCATTCAGACAAAGCAGCAGCCTACAGAATGGTAAAAGATTTTCACCAATTCCACATCCAAAAATCATTCATAAATATATGAGATTTATATATATACCAGATATATATACATATATAACATATACATATAGTATATACAGTATATGTGTATATATACATATATAAAAGGAACTGAAGAAACTAGCTATCAAAACACCAAATACTCAAATTTTAAAATGGGGTACAGATCTAAACAGAGAATGCTCAAAAGAGGAAACTCAAATGGCCAAGAAACACTTAAAAAGAAAAGTTCAAGATCTTTAGCCATCAGGGAAATGTAAATCAAAACTACTTTGAGATTCAATCTTATACCTGTCAGAATGGCTAAGACCAGTAGCACAAGTGACAGCTCCTGCTGGGAAGATATGAAATAAGGGTAACAATTCATCCACTGCTGGAGGAGTGCAAACTTGTACTGCCACTATGGAAATCAGTGTAGCAGTTTTTCAGGAAGTTGAAACTAAAGCTACCTCAATATCCAACCATACCACTACTGGGCATATACCTACAGGACACTTCATCTTACAAGGGCACTTGCTCAATCATGTTCATTGCTGCTCTATACATAATAGTCAAAAACTGGAAACAGTCTAGATGTCCCTCAACAGTAGAATGAATAAATAAAATGTGGTACATTTACACAATGGAATATTACTCAGCTGTTTAAAAAAATGACACCATAAAACTTGCAGGCAAATGAATGGAACTAGAAAAACAATCATCCTCTGTGAGGTAACCCAGACCCAGAAAGATAAATACATTATGTATCGTATTATATGTGAATATTAAACATGAAATAAATAATAACCAACCTACAATCCATACACTCAGAGAGGTCAGAGACCACGGGGGAACACATGGATCTCCCTGTAAGGGGTGAACAGAATAGATTTTATGGGCGGACTTGGGGCAGGTAGGGACAGGAACTGGGGGAACAGGTTGGGAATGGGAGGGGAGAAATGGTTAAGGGAAAGAATGCAGGGAGAGACAGCTGGAATTAAGGGGCATCTAAGGGATGGATGGAAACCTAGAGCAGTAGACACTTCCTAAAATAAATGAAGGCAATCCTAATAAGGTCTCCTAATAATGAGGCAGACAAGAATCCCAACTTGGCATCTCTTGTCACCAAACAAGTCTTCCAGTACTGGGACTGCACTGCATTCAGTTGAGTTCTCAGCCAAGGTGGGATCCCATAGAAATTCCCAAACAACCCAGGTTGTTGCTAAGACAAAGGGGTGCTCTCCACAACCTGACAGAAAGGCCCCACTGCCAAAGACAACAACCATAACAACCATACAACTCATTGAGCATAGAAAAGTCAAACTGGTGCCAACATGAAGCCTTCACCCTCATGTTCTAGTGTCTTTGGTGCAACAAAGTACTCTACAGGCTACCAAAAGAGAAACATAAACATCAACCCAGCCACAAAACCTTTGACCTACCATCTGTCCTGCCTGCAAGATGTGCTAGGGCAATGGTAGCACAGAACTTGTAAGAGTAGCCAAACGATGTCTAATTGACTTTAATTGACCTAGGGTAAAACCAAATACTAATGGTCTTTTTAAAAAGTATCAATAAAATGACTTCTAATGATATTCTACTATAATCATGGGTCAGTGCTTTATTCAGGAGAAGCTGTGGAATTCCTATCCCCTTCAGGGCCCTCAATCCTTCCCTCAACTCTTCTATAAGAGTCCCCAAGCTCTATCCACTGTTGGGTTGTGGGCGTCTGCATCTGTTTGAGTCAGCTGCTGGGTAGAGCTCTCAGAGGACAGTTGTGCTAGACTCCTGTCTGCAAGCATAACAGAGCATCATTAGTAGTGTCAGGGATTGGTGCTTGCCCATGGGAAAGGTCTCTAGTTGGGCTCCTTATTGCTTGGCCATTCCCTTAATCTTTGCTCCATCCCCTATCCCTGAAGATGAACAGAATAGTTGTCAAGAGATAACAAAATTCTGCCATCACTATTCAGAGTAGCACCCCATCAGTGAGTGTGAACTGCTAGAACCTGTGCCAGCAAAACCAATTTTAAAAGCTATCTAAGATCTAAATTTTTATTAGCACAACAGACTAGTAAGATGTTAAGCCTTTAAAACAGAGAAGGTGAATGCTTTCAGTTATCACACAAAGTTTTAAGGTTTCTGTGTACCTGCCACATTAACACATCTCAACAGCCCTTCTGTCCTCGGCAGCCTTAATTCCTGGCCTGGCTATCTTCTTGGCTATCGTTAGCACCTTTCTGGGGCAATATCACCAAAACAGTAATGTGTCATGAGTATTTTTGATTTTCATCAGTAACAACTTTGGCACACTAGTCACTGAATTTCTTCTCTCTGGCTTTGTAATCAGCACGTTTTTTCACCATGAAGCCAAATAGTAATAATAATAACAACAACTACCCTGTGTTTTCTTAAACTCTTCCATAGTCACAGCCCCTTTCCATTTCTGTTCACTAAGGTAGGTGTCCACAGGCTTCATAATAGGATCCCACGTACGGGCGTATCCTACTGCAACGCAGACAGAACTACTTCCTTTGGTTTCTCAAGACAGGGTGTCTCTATGTAGCTCTGACTGTCCTGGAACCTGCTCTGTAGACCAGGCTGAGTGCTGGGATTAAGGGTATATGCCACCACTACCTAACATCAGACCTCCTTTCAAAACATGAGAGCCTCATCTCTAGCTCTACAGTCTGCCTTTCCTTCTCATTAACTTCTGCTCACCACTTCCATGACAGAACTGCCTCAGTTTATCTTGCTTCTCAGGTCACGTCTGCTGGCTGGTCACTCCAGCCTGACCCTTCTGTAGGATGTTTCACACTTTGAAGGCCTGATTTTGGCACTACTGATAAACCTAAGCACTTTCTCTTTACCTATAAACTATTATGACTAAGGATATTCATCAGGCTTTTTGACATTCCCAGCAGCAGAAAATAAACAAAAAGCTAAGAAACCCCCTAAACCCTTTGTGGGACATGATGAGAAAATTCCACTGCTGTGTGTGATCTACAAATAGTGTGTGTGATCTACAAATAGTGTGTGTGATCTACAAATAGTGTTTTATTATCCCTGTGAGCAGAACTGAGTTGGGGAATCTGGACATGGATGGCAAAAATATATCCAAGATGATAGGGCATGGCTGGGCTTTTTATACCATGGGAGTCTAATTAAATGATATTATGTACCTGCATTTTGACTGTGACCTGCCACATGAGATCAGATGTGGAACTTTCCACTTACAATGTTCTATGAGTTCTTAACATATTTCAGATTTTGGAGTATTTTAGGGTTTGGATCTCGATCTCTCTCTCTCTCTCTCTCTCTCTCTCTCTCTCTCTCTCTCTCTCT